>NC_141081.1:50200132-50242632 GCF_041138505.1 Cibotium barometz | reverse complement strand
CTGTGCCGTTTATTGTAGGCATTGCTGAGCTAGTCCTTGAAGTGTGATGAAGCTACCTCCATGGCAAAGTCATTGTTTTTTGAAAAATCCTTACAAGCTTATCTAGCCACAATTTTTGGCCGCTATTTTTGTCAAGGGCTTTTTGACACTCTACATGTATGCTTCATTTTTGCTCTTTCAAAATCCTTCAACTCATTTTTGTAGTTCATGCGCTTATTTCTATATACTACATTTTCCTTTGTGAGTTCCTTGATGAATGAAATTATTCTTGAGTGAGTCTTTGCTCATCCAAAGTGGCTTGCAACTCATTGATTTTATCTTTTAACTTGGCATTTTGTTGTTTCTAATATTGTTGTTCTTGGTCGGTTGTTGGGGGTTCTTGGAGCTCCAAGTTAATTTGTGTTTGGATCTCAAACTCGGCTAGAAAATGCACTTCTGGGTTTGCAAAGCTTTCTTTAGAGTGCTCATTTCTTCTAAATCCTTATCCCAGGTATTCCCGATGCTGAGGGTTACTACCAGGGTAAAAAATAAGGGGCATATTTTATGTTCAAAGTAGAGATGAGTTGGCGAGTCTTTTTCCTACATGAAGTAGGAAGTATAGTAGACTTGGGCAAAATATTTTGAATTTCTTAGGGTATATGCTAACATTTACTGGCAAATTTTGGCCAAATTTCACCCAAAAAAATGCATTTTGGGCTAATGTATTAATGAAAATATTATTTTTTTGCACTAAAATAGCCTAGAACTTTTGGAAGAACCTTGAAAAATAGCTTTTGGGCTAAATTTTGCCCCTGATTTTTACCTTGGATACTGCCTGAGTGAGCTTGTTCTTGGCATCTAGTAGTAACATCATTATTGCTACATCATCATCGTTTTCTTGTTTCAATAGTTTTGTATCCTCATGCACAGGTGTGCTCTGCATGCATCTTGATTACCCCATCTTTAAACTCCTGGAAAGTAGCCCTCCAGGTTTGAGCGCACTCCTTGTTTATCTCTTCTGCCTCCCAGACATTTCTAGTTAACTTTTGCAAACCTTCTCCACTAGTGCTTCTGCCTTTTTGGCTTTAGCATTAGCCTCCTCTTCTTACTGTCTAGCTTCCAAGGTTTCCTACTATTGAGGGCCTTCATCTCCTCTTCTTTTGCCAAAACTTGCCTCTTAAGGGTGGCCATGCCCTCTTTGGCGTCTGCTTTGCACTACTTCAATTTATTGGTCAATTGTAGGCAAGTGTCATCCTTAACTCTTGAGTGTGTCCACTTGTTTGCCTATGTGCTCTTTCTACCATTCAAGATCATCTGCAATTGATTAATATTCTAGACATCATAGCGTTTTTCATGTTGAATTTGGGCCCTATTTAGCTCCAGCACTTCTAAAAGACATGCCCGAGCTTGTTGCTCGGGCACTTCTAAAGGACATGCCCGAGCTTGTTGCTCACAAGTTGCAAATCTATTCATATGGTCTTGGTAGAAGCTTATCTTTTTTGTTAGGGCCTCTTTGCACTCTCTTAATGTCACTAGATTATCTTGTAATTTCTCTATGGCCATGGTGATTCTTGGCTATATAAAGATGTCAAGGGTTTTTGGTGTTTCCTCCTGCCTAGCCTGTTGCTACTTGGCATTTGATGTTCTTTCCTTTTTTGGTCAGGGACCATGGTAGCTCTGCCAAGTTGATTGTTACTATTTCAAATTCACTTTGTGTTGTTTGAGGCTTTGATGTTGGCCCAGCTTGCTCTATTTGTGCATGCCTTTCTTCCTTGACCTTTTTGTTTGCCTCGGTTTGGGTTTGTGCTCTCCCTTGGCCAATTTTGTATGTTCTTCTTTTGTTCCTCAAAGTTGTGTATTTTTCCAACTTTAGGTCAAAATCCCTCTTCCTCTTTTAGGTCCACAAAATGGATAGGCTTTTCAAAAAAGGGTAATTGCAACCTTTCTTGTTGCTCTTATATCTTTACCCAGAAGGAGAAATCTCCGCTCCGTTTTGTTCTCAATTCTTTTTGTCTTTTGACTTTTGAATAATCTAGGGTGGCTTGTGCCAAGGCCTAGAGGTGAGCATGTAGCACTATGGCCCTTCCATTAATGTTGTTGTCATTCCTTAGGTTTTTTAAGAAATTGCTACTCTCTTCTGCTCTAGCTTTTTGTAATTTCTAGCTAACATATTCTCTATCTTATCAGGGCCACATTCTGCAAGTAGAATTGCATTTGGGTTCTACATTCTAGATCTCACACGTCCTTTAGCTGGTGCATGGACCCCTTTCTAGGTACTTTGCTTTTCAATAGGTTATATTGTTTCTAGCGCTCTGTGTTGGCTTCTGTGAGAAGCCCAAGCACCTTGTTTACTAGATTAATGCTAATAGTGGTGGGTTTCTTACCTTCTACAATGAGGGTGTCTATTTCAATGAATTGTTGCAATAGCTCTTGTGCCCTATTGGGTTTGGCTAGAGGCTCCCCCAGTCTTGTTGGATGAACGTGCTCAATAGCAGCTTCTTGGTGGATTACTAATCTTTATGCTACTTATTCATGCTAGGAAAGAAATGTGGCTTCAGTGGGAGCAGCATGTGAGCTTTCTTCTTATCTTTTACTGGCTTGCTTGTTCTTCTACTTCAGGGTTGTTTGCTTTGTGTATAGTATTTGGTTGTTTTTTCTTGCATCAAGGCACTACCTTTTGTCAAAAGCATCTGTATAGACATGAAACAAAATTTACGATTTTTGGCTAGCAATGATCGGTGTTGTGGTCAGCATCTTTTTAACTAGCTCAAAGGCCTACTAGCATTTTGCTATCCAGGTGAAGATGGCATCTTTTATTGTTAAGCAATATAGACGACTCGACTAGTCACACGCTACTCCATCTTGGAGATTTGAATTTTCACATTCTTGATGATACCTTTGGGTACTCATTGTATATTAAAGGTGATGGGATCACATTTGAAACCTAACTTTTGGGCCATGTCTTTTGCTATGAAATTCACTCCGAACCCTCCATCCAAAACAGCAACTTTGATTCCTTTATTATTGATCTTCACATTTACCCAGATGCATTGTCATCTCGTGATATTTCCTCTTTGTTTGGTTGAGTTAGATGAAAAGTTAGATTTTTCTCTAGTTCACACAGCTCTTGATTTATGCTTTGCATACCCTTTTTCCCTTGAATCTTGGACAAAAATCCAACATACTTCTCAAGGTCACCTTTTGATCCAAGAACAGTTTTAAAACATTCATATCCAAATCCTTGGTTTTTTTCCTTGAAACCTGTCCATTTTTTCCCTCATTTCCATTTGAAGCATTGCCTTTGCTGGTTCCCACTTCACGTGAGCCACTTGTTTCACTTTTAGGCATATCTCTTGCTCTGAGTTCTTTTAGGCATTCTCCGGGCTCCTCTAACCCTATTTCGGAGGCCTTTTTCTGGTAAGCTAAATCAGGCAAGCACTTTTTTGGTATCTAGCGAGTGGTTTCCACAAAGATTCCCTACTTTAACCCTCTACTCTCTCTTGCTTGTGTGTCACTCTCCACTCACTCTCTCTCTCTCTCTCTCTCTCTCTCTCTCTCTCTCTCTCTCTCTCTCTCTCTCTCTCTCTCTCTCTCTCTCTCTCTCTCTCTTTGAACACACACAATGCAAATAAGAGTATATACAACTGAAATGTCTCACATCTATCACATTACACAAAAAAGCATCATCTCTTTTCAATTTTATATCTCCGTCCCTTCCCTCTCCTTGTCTCCCCCCTCTCTCTCTATCTACATTCCCATTCCACAATAGTTCTATTCTCTAAGTGGCTTAAGTGAAGCATGATGAAAGAAGAAAGTTGTTGTTTGCAGACAAAATTAAAAAATTTTAATCTCCAACATCGTGTCCGAGAAAAGATATTGACAATTAGGTTTCACTACCCCTTCTTTTTAACTACATGTGTACTTTTTACTAAAGATGTTATCTTTAGATGTCTAAATCTACATCACATTTTGAGCTGCACTTACGTAGGGCTCTTACCCCCATTGGTAGCTTAATATAGAAGGGTAGATATTATAACTTGCAAACCTCAATGATATTTACAGAGAAATCCAAGGCCCTTTTTCTGCACAAATGTCAAAGTAGCCAGATCATGCACCCTCTTCAAAGAAAATGACAACAAAGTATCATCGTGTGGAGTAAAACATCGCTGCCCTTGCCATTGGTCCATGTGGCACCTAAATAGGACATGTTTACTCTTGAGTTTAATTCGATGCAAGCTCTTAGATTGTACAACATTAATTTAGGACTATTTTTGTTCACATGTCCACATTATGTGACTAACTACTCCAACATGTGTGGCTTTTATCTCAATGAGCTTACCCCTATAGCCTACCAGCTTCAACTAGCTCTAAAGCCGCACATACTTATAATAAGGTAACATACTTCTTGTCAACATTGAAGTCATTACATACACAAAGATTCTTGATAATTCTCATTGGAGCCCTTAGAAGAAGGCTTATTGGACATGTAGGTGCAATGGTTATTGCAAAATGATATTGTGATGGCCCATAGTAAAATCTCTCTCTCTCTCTCTCTCTCTCTCTCTCTCTCTCTCTCTCTCTCTCTCTCTCTCTCTCTCTCTCTCTCTCTCTCCCTCCTTTTTAGTTAAGCACCCACCTCACCTATTTTAGGAACAACTTACCAAAGAAAATAACCTCAAGAAAAATGGCGCTCTTTCAAAAATAATTCCAGCCGAAAATGCTCAAACTTTTACAATACATTTGACAAAAATCACATGCCCCTACATGCTATATAGCCTCTCCACATTCTAGGTTGTCAACTCCATGATAGCACAGACAATACAGATTGTAAAGCTGAAACAACCTTTGACCTTTGGCACACCAACCTGAGTTATGACCAGCTCAATATCCTTGGGCTCAATCATAAGAAGTTTTGGGCATTTTCCCATGTGGGGGGAAAGAAACCCACTTTCCCTTATGTTTCCCTATAGTGTTCAATATCATGAGCTTCGTGTTGAGATGTCGAGCTCTCCATGAGCTGGCACTCATGATGGGCCTCGTCGGTGTGAACGATACGGACATTTACATCACCGACACGGTTGGTGACTGACACCGTATCTTTGTCAGGGATTCTACAGCTGACATACCTATCTAGTCAGCATAGCTAGCGGGTTCACACTATGGACCACATCTCTTTCAATTTGTACTACATATATGACTAGGGTTTCTTATATTATGTACACTTTGGTTTGGAGAAGAAGAAGAAGAAGATTTCAGCTCTCTATCTCTTTGTGTATAGCTTCTCTCTTGTGTGTGTGTGTGAGCTTGCAAGAAGGTCTCTCTCTTTCTCTCCTCTTTCTTTTCATGGTATCAGAGCCTGGTTAAGGCTAAGAGAGAAGACAGCAAGCAAAGGAGCTATTAGAAGTGGTACAAGGGTAAGAACTCCATCATCCTCTTCAACCTCCTGTGCAACCCTAGGTCCGGGAGCACTATTGGGAGCTACGATAGGAATCTCCAAATCGGGTGCTACCTTCACAGGCTTACAGGTAGCGGATCTGTCTTATAGCCCTTTAGGCTGAATTTTTGTGGGGGTAAAATTTCGTTTTGGGCGCGTTTCCGGCTCTGTTTTTGAGCTGCAAAGTTTTTGCGTGGTCAACCGGAAAGCCTGCATCAGATTTGCAGGTTTTGGATTTCTGCTCAGGTTACAAGATTGCATACAGATTTGTGTGCAGACAGGGTTGGCACATGTATTGTTGATTGTGACTACATGTATGCATATTGTGGTCACTCTTTGTGAGTGTTAAATTGAACACTAGTACCACTGCAGCATTTTGCAGAGTTGTGCAAATTGCTAGTTTCTGTGTTGTGCAAGTATAATGGCTGAATCCTTCAATCAGATTGTCAGCAGCAGTAGCAGTGAAGCTAGACAGGAACAATTATCTTGCATGGAAGTTCCGTATGACCAATTTCCTACAAGGAAAAGGTTATTGGGATTACATTGATGGGGGACAATGAAACGGCTCCTGAGTGTCCCGAGGAGAATGCAAGTGCAAGAACAGAAAAAGGCCTTGAAGGACTGGACTCAAGGCAAAAGCAAAGTCATGTATTGGCTTTCTATGAGTGTCACAGATGGCATGATGGGCTATCTACAGAGTGTAGCCACCCCCGCCATTGCATGGAAAAATCTGTTGAAGCGCTGAATGAAGAAAACACCAAAGTTCGGAAGCTGCAACTCAAGACAGAGTTGAATACAATTAAGAGGGGAAGTCTGTGCATCAACGATTATGCCTTAAAGATTAAAGGCATAGTGGAAGCTCTTGGTTCTATTGGCGTCACAGTTGATGACGATGATGTTGTGGGTGCAATGCTGGAAGGACTTGGAGATGCATACTCAAACTTTAAGTCTTCCATGAACACTAGGGATGATATTCCTGATCTTACAGAACTGACTTCGATGCTTATTCGTGAGGAGAAGAATCTTGGTCTTGCCCCTTCTTCTTCTCAGAATAGGAACAGTTCTGATCAGCAAGCCTTCTATTCTAGTAGAGGCAGAGGTAGAGGTCGAGGCACAGGTGGAGGCCGAGGCCAAAATCAGGATACGCAACACAACCAGGGTCATGGATGCGGACGAGGACAGCAGACTTCTCGAGGTAGGGGGAGACATGGAAATCAGAATTCGGGCTCTAACAGAGAACAGAATACAAGTTCTGATGTAGAATGTTGGAGTTGTGGAGAAAAGGGACACATCTCTAAAGACTGTCCAAAGAAGAGGTCTAACAGATGTAAAGGAAAAAAGCAGCAAAATAACTATGCATCGTCTAGCAGGAATAATGATGGTGATCATTGTGAGCAGTTGTTTGTTATGCAGCATATGATGAATGCTATGACTTTGCTGATGTACATGCTAGTGAGGATGTATGGTATGTGGATTCAGGTGCCTCTAACCACATGACGTCCCATGGGGAGGGGTTTAGAGAAATGAAGAAATTGGATGCACCAGGTTATGTTGAGACAGGTGATGATACTGTTCACCCGATTGCTCATGTTGGGAAAGTGCCCTTGAACATGCATGATGGCAAGATGAAGTACTTGGCTGATGTGCTTCATGTGCCTAACATTACAAAGAATCTAGTTTTTCAGTTGGGCAAATGATAGAATAGGGATTGTAGGTTCGCTTTAATCCAGATGGCTATTATGTGGAAGACTTCAAGAATGGCTGTAAGCTGGTTACAAAAGGCAAACATGTTGGCAGGATGTTTACTTTGGATGTAAATATGCCTGAGGTAAAAGCTGCTATGTTTGCACAAGGTGCAAGAGTTGTGGCTGATGTAGACATGTGGCATAAGCGCATTGGCCATGTAAATGAGCAGCGATTGCAGTCTATGCAATCAAATCAGATTGTTGCAGGTTTGCCAAAGTTCAGAGTTGATGGCATGCATAAGGTATGTGAAGCATGTCAGTTTGGCAATAGCAGGCTCGTAGTGTTTTTTTGCATGAACGTAATGTATGTAAGATGCCACTTGAGATGGTACACACATATGTATGGGGCCCAACGAATACTGCTAGTATTTATGGTTGCAAGTACTATGTATCGTTCATTGATAACCACACAAGGAAAGTCTGGGTGTACTTCATGAAACAGAAAAGTGAAGCGTTTGGGCACTTTAAGAGTTCAAAGCTGCTGTTGAAAAAGAAACAGGTAAACAGATCAAGGCGCTAAGGTCTGATGGAGGAGGAGAATATTTTTCCTATGAGTTTTTTGATTTTTTGCAAAAAATGGGATACGCAGGCGATTTTCATGCAGATATACTCCGCAGCAAAATGGAGTTATTGCTGAGAGGAAAAACAGGCATATTGCAGAAGTGGCATGTGCATTGATGGGGCTGAAAAGAATATGCCTCATCATTTTTGGGCTGAGGCTGTAAATACAACTGTATACATTATGAATAAGACCCCCATTGCTACTGTGCATACTGTTACGCCTGAGGAAAAGTATAGTGGGAAGAAACCAGATTTGTCTCACTTCAAAGTTTTTGGCTGTATTGCATATGTACACATTCCTGCGTAGCAAATTGGATCCCAAGGCTGAAAAATGTATATTTGTGGGCTATTCTGTTGAGCAGAAAGGTTACAGGTGTTACAATCCTATTACACGTGAGCTGCGTGTGAGTAGAGATGTGGTGTTCGATGAGATGGCAAGCTGGTACAGTGATGTAAAAGATGGTATTGGGGCTGATGTAAAAGAAGGTGTGGATGCTTCAACAAGAGTCAAAGACACTTAGTGGACCGAGAGAGTCCTCTTCTAGTGTATCTGTGTTGACAGGCCTTGGAGTGGCAGATTGCGGGCACAGGTTACACCTCCGAGTGTTACACAGGTTTCTCGTAAAGGAAAAGAGAAGGTTGGTGAAGCCCCATGTATGACTAGTGTGTCTTCTGATTCATCTCATGTTGATGTAGACTGTGATGCTTCGGAGCAGAGTCTTGATGAGGAGTTTGGTATTCCAGCTGTCAGGACACCAGGAGTGAGGAAAGCAAATGAGGTTGCAAGGATGCCAAGCAGTGATCCAGGGCCACGTAGATCTGGCAGCAGAGTTAGAAATCCTATGCAGCATTTGACTTATGATGGCTATGTGTCTCATCTCACTATGCATACATGGCTAAGGTTACGCAGGATGTTGAGCCCACTTGTTATGAGGACGCTGTTGGAAATGTGCATTGGGAGAATGCTATGGATGAAGAAATGGTTGCGTTGGATGTAAACCATGCTTGGGATTTGGTGACACTACCAAAAGGCAAGAAGGCCATTGGCTGCAAATGGGTGTACAAGATTAAACACAAGGCTGATGGAAGCATAGAAAGGTACAAAGCAAGGCTAATCGCAAAAGGTTATGCGCAGACATATGGCATTGATTATGAGGAGACCTTTTCTCCTGTGGCTAAGATGGCTACGGTACGTACTGTCATTGCAGTGGCTGTGGTGGCAAAAGGCTGGTTTATGCATCAAATGGATGTAAAGAATGCATTCTTGCATGGTGATTTGCAAGAAGAAATGTATGTGGAGCAGCCACATACATGGTGATTTGCAAGAAGAAATGTATGTGGAGCAGCCACCTGGTTATGTAGATAGTGATCACCCAGAGTATGTATGTTGGCTTCATAAGGCTTTGTATGGGCTGCTGAAGCAAGTACCTAGAGCATGGCATGAGAGAATTGCAGATTAGCTTTTGCGCATTGGTTTTCATATGTCACATGTAGATCATTCACTCTATGCATGTAAGAGTGATGTTGGAATTGTGCTTATTACCATCTATGTAGATGACTTGATCATTGTGGGTGACAGTGAGGCAAAGATTGAACATGTAAAGGGTCTTCTCAAAGCAGGAGTTTGAGATGAAAGATTTGGGAGAGCTGTGCTACTTTCTTGGCATTGAGGTGATTCGCGCACCACTGAGGGTATATGGTTGTCGCAGAAACAGTATGCATTGGACATGTTGTCCAAGTATGGTATGGCTGATTGCAAGCCAATTTCTATGCCCTTGGATGTGAATGATGTGAAGTTGAGTGCACATGATGGCAATGCACTTGAGAATGTCACTATGTATCGAAAGATTGTGGGCAGCTTGATTTACTGGACTATCACACGACTGGATTTGAGCGACACTCTGGGCTTAGAAAGCCAGTTTATGCAGGTTCCAAAGAAGCCACATTTGGATGCAGTGCGACGCACTTTGCGCTATGTGGGGGCCACATTAGACTATGCATTGTTTTATGCAGCAGAGCAGGTGTGCCACTGGAGCTACATGGTTTCACGGATGCAGATTGGGCTGGAAGTATCACGGACAGGAGATCTACTAGCGGCTTTATGTTTTCACTTGGGAGTGCTGCTATCACTTGGAGCAGCAAGAAGCAGCCCACGGTTGCCTTGTCGAGTACAGAGGTTGAGTACAGGGGTGCTGCTGTAGCAGCATGTGAGGTAGCTTGGTTGCGGAAGCTACTCATGTAGTAGCATATAGTTGGCCAGGAACCGTGTTTCATGTGCAGACCAAGCACATAGAGGTCCACTACCATTTTGTTCGAGAGTAGGTCCTGGTTGGAGACATCGACTTGATTTACGTCAACACAGAGGAGCAGGTTGCAGAGATATTCACCAAGGCCCTGGGAGCTAAGAATCTTTGTCGTTTTTGGACTATGCTTGGAGTCCTCGAGATACAGTCGAGCTTGAGGGGGAGTGTTGAGATGTCGAGCTCTCCATGAACTGGCACTCATGATGGGCCTCGGTGAACGATACGAACATTTACATCACCGACACGGTTGGTGTGGCTGACACCGTATCTTTGTCAGGGATTCTACAGCTGGCATACCTATCTAGTCAGCATAGCTACTTAGCAGGTTCACACTATGGACCGCATCTCTTTCAGTTTGTACTACATATATGACCAGGGTTTCTTATGTTATGTACACTTTAGTTTGGAGAAGAAGAAGAAGAAGAAGATTTCAGCCCTCTATCTCTTTGTGTGTAGCTTCTCTCTTGTGTGTGTGTGAGCTTGCAAGAAGGTCTCTCTCTTTCTCTCCTCTTTCTTTTCACTTCAGCAGATGATGAGGCTCTGCATACCTAGCTAGGTACGGTGGGGGGCAGGGGGCTGCCGGCCCCCTCCTTGGGGGCCGGAAGCCCCCCCTCATGATGTTGTCGTAATCCTCAATGTGGGAATCATAGTGGGAAAATGTCTAAAACTTCTTGTGAATACCAGTCTCATCAATTCCTCATCTTCATCAGCTTCATAAGTTGTGCACTTTCAAGGCGCCATGTGCATGAGTGTACCTAAGCAGGATTCTTGAAGAGATCTGGCTTAAAAAATACAAAGATTATAACTCCAGTTACAGGTTTCATGTGCCCAGCTTTTTCATTGCTTTCTTGCTCTTCTTCTCACTTTGGATAACTTTAACTTTCCAATTGCCAGATTCTACTGGCATGCACCTCAACTAGTGCATCGTCGTTGTCATCCTCATCATCATCGTCTTCAATAACATGATCGTTCCTGTATCGAGAGAGAGAGAGAGAGAGAGAGAGAGAGAGAGAGAGAGCTCAAAGAGGCTCACCCTTGTCCAGCTCGTTTGTCCTACTGCTTCTTCTCATCAACAATCTAATTTTAAAAAATTGAGACTAGAAATCTAATTTTAAAGCATAAATTTTAGGTGTATATAATATTGAGCATAATTTTTTATTGTATTTTAATTTTTAAGTGTGTGTGTGTGTGTATTGGGATTTAAATGAGTTTTTCATGTCTATAAGCGTGTGTACATGCATAGACATAGGAGTTGAAAAGAGATCGAGAAGGAGAGAGCTTGAGCTCTTGCAAGCACACACACACACACACACAGAACCCTAGAATAGAGTACACAAGGAAGGAGGCTAAAATCTTCTTCTTCTTCACATCACCACCATGATAGATAAGAAGTCTACCAACATAAAGAGACTACAACATAAGTAGTGGTATGTACAACAGTCAATGTGAAACCACTAGTGAGTGAGCTAGCAAGATAAGTGTGCCATCACTCTCGGTAGGTAGACCCGTCGGTGAAGTCTAGCTGTAGTATCATTGGCAAAGATCCTCGTATCCACTACCACGTGCCAGTCATGAATGTGGGTGGGGAATCAGCCAGGTGGACCATGGGTTGAGCTTGATATCTCAACACTTCCCCTCAAGCTCAATGCCATCTCCTGCACTCTAAGCATCGCTCGAAATTGCCGCAGCTTCTCTACTCCAAGGGCCTTCGTGAAGATGTTTGCAACCTGCTCATCTGTCCTCACATACGTAAGGTCTATGTCGCCATCCAAGACCCTCTCCCTGATGAAATGGTAATGCACCTCAATGTGCTTTGTCCTCGCATGGAACACTGGGTTCCGTGCCAACTGTATGCTACTAAGGTTGTGGCAATGAATGACAATTGGTACCTATACCTGTATCCCCAAGTCTCCAAGTGGCATCTGCAACCATGCTACCTAACATGCCGCCACTGCAGCACCCCTATACTTTGCCTCTGTACTCGATAAAGCAACCGTGGGTTTCTTCTTGCTGCTCCAAGTAATAGCAGCACTCCCAAGTGAGAACATAAACCCGTTGGTAGATCACCGATCATATACACTACCAGAGCCGAATGTGCATTCGTGTAGCCATAGAGCTGCACCTCAGAGCTTGCCAGCCTCATAAAAGAGTGCATAATCCAAAGTAGCACTCACATAGCGTAATGTACACCTCACTGCATCCAAGTGTGGTTTCCTGGGAAGCTGCATAAACTGACTCTCCAATCCAACTCTGTAACTCAAATCCGGCCACGTGATAGTCAAGTAGATCAAGCTACCCACAATCTTCCGATACATGGTAACATCGTCAAGTACTTGACCCTCATCAGCCCTCAACTTCAAATTCTGATCTAAGGGCATAGCAATAGGCTTACAATCAGCCATACCATATTTGGATAGCATATCCAACGCATACTGTCTCTATGACAGCAATATGCCCTCTTTCGTGTGTGTACTATCTCAATGCCCAAAAAGTACCGCAGCTCTCCCAAATCTTTCATGTCAAATTCCTACTTCAAGAGAGTTTTTACATGCGCTATCATAGCCTCATTATCACCTCCAACAATCAAATCATCCACATAAATGCAAATGATGACAATGCCATTCTCATTCTCTCGCACATATAATGAGTGATCAGCATCAGCCATATGAAAACCTATGGAGACCAAGTATGCCACAATTCTTGCATGCCATGCTCTTGGCGCTTGCTTCAATCCATACAAAGATTTCTTAAGCTTACATACATAATGGGGATGCCTCACATCCTCATAACCCAGTGTGGCTGCTCCATGTACACCTCTTCTTGCAAGTCACCATGCAAGAATGCATTCTTCACATCCATCTGATGCAACATCCAATTCTTTGACGCAGCCACTGCAATAATAGCACGAACTGTAGCCATCTTAGCTACGGGGTTGAAAGTCTCCTCATAATCTATCCCATAGGTCTGTGCATAACCTTTGGCTACTAATCTAGCCTTGTATCTACTCACACTGCCACATCACTATTATGCTTCACCTTGTACACCCATTTACAGCCAATTACATTCTTGTCTTTTGGCAATGGCACCAAATCCCATGTTTCATTTGCATCAAGTGTAGCCATCTCCTCATCCATGGATTTTTCCCATTTTACATCTCCAACAGCATCATCAAAACATGTAGGCTCAACAGCCTCTACAACCTTTGCCATATATGCATAGTGGTGCGCTACATAACCATCATACATCAAGCGCTACACGGGCTTCTTGACTCTAGAAGACCTTCTTAACTTTGTATGCATTCCTTCCAAAGCCTTTTTCACACTAGGTGTCTTCATAGATAGAATGCCAAGCTCTTCATCAAGGCTCATGTCCGAGCCACTCGACTCACCCTCAACAACAGCAATGCCCTACAGACATGTCAGGAAAGCCAGTCCCTCATCAACTTTCTCTTTCCCTTTTCGAGATACATTTTCTGAACCAACGGGATTTGTTTGATTATGTGTTCTGCCACTCCAAGGCCTGTAATCAGATTATGTGTTCTGCCACTCCAAGGCCTGTAATCAGATTTTGCACCACTAGAGGACTCGCTAGGTCCACTCAATGTTTGTGATTGCTGACATACATCCTGTGCAACCACATTTTCACTTACATCAGCCCCAATGGCTTTGTCAGCAGAATACCAACTGCTCATCTCATCAAACACGACATCCCAGCTTACTCTCAACTCACGAGTTGCTGGATTATAACACCTGTATCCCTTTTGCTCAGGGGAGTATCCAATAAACACACATTTTTCAGCTTTTGGATCTAGCTTCGTTTCTCAACTCATCTGGCACATGAACATATGCAATACTTCCAAACACTTTCAAGTGTGACAAATCAGGTTTCTTGCCAGAATACTTCTCTTCAAGAGTTACATCATGTATGGCTGCAGTAGGAGTTCTGTTCATAATGTAAACCGCAGTAAAAACAGCTTCAGCCCAATAACTATGTGACATATTCTTCTCAGCCACCATCAATGCACGCGCAATTTCAGCAATGTGCCTGTTCTTCCGTTCAGCAACACCATTTTGCTGCAGAGTGTATCTACATGAAAACTGTCTCTGTATCCCATCTGCGTAAATAACCAGAGAACTCATTGGAGAAGTACTCTCCCCCTCCATCTGACCTCAAGCACTTTACATGCTTCCTTGTCTACTTTTCAACCATAACTCTGAAATTCTGAAAATGAGTGAACACTTCACTCTTCTCCTTCATGAAGTAAACCCACACTTTCCTAGTATGGTCGTCAATGAAAGTTACATAGTATTTGCAGCCACCCATAGATGTGGTCTTCGCAGGACCCCATACGTCAGAATACACAATCTCAAGAACATTTCTGCTTACATGTCTATCCTGTGGAAATGCATGCTTTGCTTGCTTCCCAAGCTGACAGGCCTTGCATACTTTGTGCATGTCTTCAACTTTAAATTTGGGCAGCCCTATCACAATTTCTTTGGACTGCATCAATTTCATTCTCTGCTTATGCCATATATCTACATCTGCAACAACACTTGCACCATGTGCAAACATAGCGGATTTGACTTTAGGCATATTCACATCCAATGTAAACATTCTGCCTGATCTCTTTCCTTTGGCCAACCAACCTGCACTTGTTTTCAAAGTCTTCAACAAAACAGCCATCACGATTGAACCGCACTCGCAAACCTTGTTCAACCATTTGGCCAACAGAAACCATATTTTTAGTAATCTGGGAAACATGCAATACATCAGCAAGATACTTCACCTTGCCATCCTGCATAGACAATGGCACATCTCCAACATGAGCAATAGGATGAGCTGTGTCATCCCCTGTCTCTACATATCCTGGTCTTTCAAGATCTTTCATCTGCTTTTTGAACCACTCACCATGACTCGTCATGTGGTTCGATGCACCTGAATCCACATACCATACATCTTCCTTACATGAGGCCACATCAGCAGACATGGAGTTCAAAACATGTTGCATAACAAATAGCCTTTCATTATCGTCATTATTTCTGCTAGTAGATGCATAATTGTTTTGTTATCTTCTACCACCCTGATTTCTTGATGGGATAGTCACGTTCAAAGTGACCTATTCCTCCACAACCCCAACATTCTCTGTTATCATTTTTTGCATTATTTCTCTAGAAATTTCTGCGACCTCTCCCCATGTCTCTAAACTATCCACATCCACGTGTGTTCGATCCGTGTGCATCATTTAACTACTGTTGTGTTTGCTGGCCTTGATTTTGGTTGCCACGGCCATGACCTCGTCCTTGACCTACACCATGTCCTCTACCTCTACCTCTGTTTGAGTAGAAGACCTACTCAGAGTTATTTTTGTTTTGTGAAGAAGATGGTTCTTCGCCAAGACTCTTTTCCTCAACAACCAGCAAGGGAATCAAACGTGCAAAACTGGGAATGTTTTCCCGAGTCTGAATAGAGGTCTTAAACTGCTTGTACGCAAGCGTCAAGCCATGCAAGCATACCTCAACCTTGTCATCATCCTCAACTGTAACACCAATAGAGACGAGAGATTCACATATACTTTTTATCTTCAGGGTGTAGTCATTGATTGTTGACAGGTTCTCCTTCTTAACTGTATTCAGGAGGTCATTCTTCAACTGCAACTTCCTTGCCTTTGTATTAGTTGTATCAAATGATACTAACCTGTCCCAAGCCTGCTTTGGTGAAACGGCATCCTGAAATGCCCAATCATGCTATCATGTACACTAACAGATAGCCAGTACATCACCTTCCTTGCTTCTTGATTCCAGTCCTTGAATGCTTTAACCTGCGCACAGCAGTAGCATTCTCCTCAGGTAGTTCTGGTGCATCCTCTTGGTCACCATCAATGTATTCCCCAGTAACCTTTACCCATCAAGAAGTTGGTCATTCTGAACTTCCAAGCATGGAAGTTGTTTTTATCCAACTTCTCACTGACAACCTGGTTAAGTCCATCATTGTTTTCACAAATAGTCAGAAACCTGCACAATGTACTCTATTTGTCTGCAGCAACGGTACCCAAAACACGCAGTATGTCACTGCCAATCACCACAATATGCATACATACACCAAATAACACCTGCAATACTCTTATGCGCAGCGTGTACACTGTCTGTATGCTTAAATCTGATGTCTGCACTCTGAATATCAGAAACCTGTAAAAACCCGAAACAAACTCGAGAGCACGCGAACGCACTCCAACGCAAAAACGGAGGTCCAAACGTGCCCGAAATACAAAAATGCCCGCAAAATTTTAGACCTAAAGGTCTGAGCACAACACCAAGACCTAAAGGTCTGAGCACAACACCAAGTCGCACATGCTTGTGAAGGAAGCTCCTCAATCCGAGCTTCTTGCCGGCGCCTCCTGGGATGACCACCACCTATGGTGTAGTAGGGCACAAGGGGGAAAAGATGATGAAGCTCTTGCCCTAGACTGCTTCTTCCACTGCTCCTGCTTGCTACTCACAGCTCCTTAGCCACACCAGGCTCTGATACCATGAAAAGAGATCGAGAAGGAGAGAGCTTGAGCTCTTGCAAGCACACACACACACAAAACCCTAGAATAGAGTACACAAGGAAGGAGACTGAAATCTTCTTCTTCTTCACATCACCACCATGATAGATAAGAAATCTACAAACATACAGAGACAACAGCATATGTAGTGGTATGTACAACGGTCAATGTGAAACCGCTAGTGAGTGAGCTAGCAAGATAAGTGTGCCATCACTCTCAGTAAGGTAGACCCGTCGGTGAAGTCTAGTTGTAGTATCATTGGCAAAGATCCTCGTATCCACTACCACGTGTCACTGATGAATGTGGGTGGGGAATCAGCCAGGTGGACCATGGGTTGAGCTTGATATCTCAACAGGAGTTACAGTGAATGGGCACACAAACACACACGTGTGTATGCATGTATATGTATGAACATAGTACATGCCGTCCAAAACCCTCCAAGATTTGGCACTGACTAGGTTGCCAGGCGGACGCCATATGTGTGAAGTTTTGGCAGTGTGTTATCATCACCCTGGCAAAAAATGATTGGTGACAAAAAACTCAAATAGCAGGCGTTACTGCAATGTGTAAGGCCCTAAGTTTAAATTATACATTATGAGCAATATAATTAAAATTTGATATTTAATGCTATGGAGAAAACCTCCAGCATTGCCAAAAGTGTTTAATGGACTCCTCATCATTGTGTATGAGCCCATTTGTTGAAGACACATTTGGGTTTCCCTCTTAGTTTGCCTTTGATTGCCTTTGATCCATTAATTTGTCTTCAATCATGACAAAACAGGGATTAAGACTTCAATCAACCCCTGCCCCTCGCCCTCGGCATTGGATTTTGGATTAGGGCTGCAAAGTGATCCCTAATGGATCTATATTCAGGCTGCTAAGGCATCCGTTCAAACAGAGATGATGTTGGATTCAAAACAGACTGAAGGCCAAATTTGACAGATGGAGGGATTGCCAACTATCATTCGTAGGAAGAATCATGGTGCTAAACCACTTTTTGATCCCAGCAACAACCTTCTTTCTTTCGTGCTAGAGACCTCTGGATAAAGCCCTTAAGGATATGAACACGCTTTGTATAAACTTTCTCTGGGCTGGGGACCCTTTCAAGTACAAGATCCCCAAGGTTAATTAAATGGGATATATGCATATTAAGGAAAGAACATGGAGGACTCGGAGTGGCTAACATTGTGGATCTGGAAAACAGAATGGCCCTCCAAATGGATTCTCAAAAGTTGGGAGTCCCCTAGGGAAGAGTGGGCACTTTTGCTGCAAACAAATACTCTCTCATCATGGAAGTGAAGTATCTGAAAGACATCCCAAGAATCACCGTGTTCTTCATGGAAAACAGAATGGCCTCCAAATGGATTCTCAAAAGTTGGGAGTCCCCTAGGGAAGAGTGGGGATTTTTGCTGCAAACAAATACTCTGTCATGGAAGTGAAGTATCTAAAAGACATCCCAAGAATCACCGTGTTCTTCAGCAAATACCCCATCAAAGCTTCTGGTAGCCCACTGGTGAAAAGTCTGTGGAAGGCATGGAATGCTCTGGAGGGAAACACAACTCTAAATAAAAATCTTCAAATCCTGGCATGGACAGGAGCATAGACGGTATACCTCGAAGGAGTTAAAAGACAGATTGGGTCTGTCTAACTCAGTAGCAGCACTATTATACCAAAGGATCTCCCTCTGGTCTCCTGAAAAAACTAGACTCATGCTACCTAATTATCAGGTGCATCACAGATCCTTCACGTGGAAAGATGCGTCCAACCTTTTGCCAATCCCTAGATCCTGCTTCAAACCCCCCATTAATGTCAAACTCAATGATAAATGGCACTTTCTCTGGGACACGAAGAAATGGCATGCCCAATTTCAAGCTTGCTGGGGTGCCCACATTGAACCCAAAAAGTCCTTTCTACTATGGATGATTCTTCATCATGTCGTCTGGGCAAACAAGAGAACCAAAAAAATAGGAGTGAACAATGGATGGTGCCCCAAATGCCATAGAGTAGAGGAAAGCATTATTCATCTCTTTTTTGAGTGCCCCTCTCCAAACCCCTCATTCAGCTAGTTGAACTTTGCCTATCCCCCTTGAAAAAAGGGCCTCTCACTTGGCAACAAGTCCTGCTGGGAGATTATGTAGGATGTTCTCAGAGAATGTGGGGTAGTATTAGGTGTGAGCTTCTTTGGTGCATTTGGCTCCAAAGAAACTCTTATGTGTTTAGGATGTTCTCAGAGAATGTGGGGTAGTATTAGGTGTGAGCTTCTTTGGTGCATTTGGCTCCAAAGAAACTCTTATGTGTTTAGGATGTTCTCAGAGAATGTGGGGTAGTATTAGGTGTGAGCTTCTTTGGTGCATTTGGCTCCAAAGAAACTCTTATGTGTTTAGGTCAAATAGAACATGTGCTCTAACCTAGAGGAAAAAAGAAAAATCCAGGCTCAAGCTCAGGCCTCCAGAGATAGACTGGCTGTTGGGAAAGCTTTGTGTGAATCAATGCTCCAACTCCTCAAGATGATATCAGAAGCAAGGATAACCGACTACAAGTTGTATAAGGAAGAGATCAAGACCTATGAAGACTGCCTCAACAATAATGCGGAGGTGTCTGCACAGATCTTCCAAGTGGCTAGGCTCAGGAACATCCTTTAGATATGATAGTCAACTTTGTTAGGAGATTTTGTCCACCTTTGGGCGTGGATTCTAGGTTGCAAGTGGCTCCAGACCCTTTTTTGCTCCTGTTTTGGGTCTCCGGTCTGTTTTGGGTCTCCGGACTAGTGGATCTGGACCTTTTTTTGCTAGTGGCTCCGGTCTTCTCTTTGATGTGTACAGGTTAGGCTTCCTTGTAAAAAGCCCCCACATCTCTCTCTTTTCTCTATTATTAATATAATCTCTCTGCCTTGACTTTTTTTTTCTTAATCAATATTTTTAGGTCATCCCATAATTTTTATCCATTATCTTTTCTCTAGAGCCCTTCATAAGAATGGAAAGAGAGGGGGAGGTGGATCAAGGGTGAAAGGTTTGGTAAGATTCTCATTAACCATAATCTTACGTTAGCATTTCCAAGCAAGGTTGAAGCAAAACCCGGGGCCGATGCTTTTGATGTAAATCTTCTACCATCCTGGTGTAAAAAAGGATGAGAGAGAGAGGGGGGAGAGAAGAAGAAGAATCCTTTATAGACCGCTAAAAATTTTGAGAAAGAGAGAAAAGAGGGGGGGTGTAGTTTTCAACTATTTTCTCACCTTTAAATTACCCAATAATGTTGAGAAACGAGAAAAGAGAAATTAAAGCATGGAAGTTTTAGAGAGCTAGAGAGAGTAAAATTTAGTATCTTGGCTTTTCGACAGGTCCAAATTGTTCCAAGATGGTGAGCATTGACTCCTTTCAATCAAATAAATAGTCGAAGATTGTTATGTACCAAATGTGCATCAAGCATAATCGAATGCCTAGTATAAAAACTATATATCGAACACACAACACCTATTTGTTAATTTGGTATCTACATGTGGACATGTATGTGTGTGTGTGCGTGCGTGCGTGTGTGTGTGTGTATGTGTGTGTGTGTGTGTGTGTGAGAGAGAGAGAGAGAGTTTTGCTCTAGTGGTGCAACAAATTTATGTATGAAATGCTCTTGCAACTATCTAGATTTGTATGCCAAATGTAGTGTTTTTGCAAAAGCACAATGAGGCTTCCCTCATAGAGCTTCATCTCTTGCATTGCACCTAAACATGAAACTAATCCAAGCAATAGGGCACCCAAATCTTGTTTTAGTGTTGAATTAAATAGTTTTGGAGAAGAAATGAAAGGTTTTGTTTTGTGAAAGGTTTGTTTTTTTTTAAAGGGCATGAGATGCCCACCTTTCTAAAATGGAATGGACATGTGCCCACCTTCTATACTCTCTCTCTCTCTCTCTCTCTCTCTCTCTCTCTCTCTCTCCCCTCAGGGTACCGCGCCTCTCCAACCACGTCCTCTCTCTCTCTCTCTCTCTCTCTCTCTCCCCCCCCCTCAGGGTACCGCGCCTCTCCAACCACGTCCTCTCTCTCTCTCTCTCTCTCTCTCTCTCTCTCTCTCTCTCTCTCTCTCTCTCTCTCTCGTGATGCAAGCTCTTTGAGAACTTTTCTCTCTCTCTCTCTCTCTCTCTCTCTCTCTCCCTCTCTCCCTTGTTCAATCGCAGTGAGGTTCTCTCTCTGTTGAAGACTGTCTCTTTGCCATCGCTTCCTCTGTTCGTCCTCTCTCTCTCTCTACCCCCTCCCTCCCTCTCTCTCTCTCTATCTCTCTCTCTGTCTCTATCTCTGAAAGGAGCGCTTCAGAGCCTCTCCTTTCTCAGGAGCAAAGGAGAGACAGGAGGAGAGACAAGAGCCACATGGTAGGAGGGAGCCTTCTAAGGTAGAACTCCCCTAATAATTAAAGCCACATCAGTGGCTTTAATTATTACGAGGGTGGTCAAATTAAGTTTTAGTGTGTATAGGAGGGTCAAATTATTATGTCTTGTAGTCAAATATGTCAATAATGATCGAGCTCCAAAGATATTTTGAACTTGGATAGCATGAGGTATGCATCCAAGCAAAGTTGCCAAAGTCTATGTTAGAGAGAGAGTGTGTGTGTGTGTATTTAGACGTGTGTTTTTTTTTAATCATATAATAACTCAATATTCTAATTTGGCTTATAACATGATGTTCATTAGCAAAAGATTTGAGCAATGTAGAAGCAATTGACAACAAATTGGTGCAAAGTATCTTTTACCCAAGTACTCTATGAACAATGACACTTCCAACATTCCTTCAACACTGGTGGAAGTCTGGAAGTACTTTTATGAAACGGGAAAAAAGGGCACTTTTCTTTATGTTTATAAATCAAGGGAGGTAGTGCCAAGTTCCAACTCCCACCATACTATTATTTTAGATTAAGTGCTTACATCAAGCTTACTTTATATTTTAACTTTCTTTCTGTTGTTTGTTGTTTTAATTTTTTATATTCACCATTTTCAACAACAACAAGAGATACACTTTTTTTAAAGCCTCATTGTTCTAAACTTTGCTTTTCATTATTTAACCCTCTCTCTCTCTCTCTCTCTCTCTCTCTCTCTCTCTCTCTTCTGGATAGTGCCAATTCCCTCCACACTAGTGTCCCTTTTAGGTAAAATTAAAGAAGGTTTTGTATGTCCATATCACGTGACATCGTTCCAATTAATTCTTGCTATAGGCTTTTCGCACACTACTTGACTAAAATGTAAATACAAGATGGTGATATTATTGTAAAGTAGCTAGTCAACTCTAGTAGTATGAGATATAAGTGTCCCTTTTAGGTAAAATTGAAGAAGGTTTTGTATGTCCATATCACGTGACATCTTTCCAATTAATTCTTTGTTATAGGCTTTTCGCACACTACTTGACTAAAATATAAATACAAGATGGTGATATTATTGTAAAGTAGACCTTGGTGCCTTTATTATCTATTGAGAATCAGATGGAACGCCAAAAAAAGAAAAAAACTAAAATAAAACATAAATTTTATGTTGGTAACTACTACATGGGGGATGTATTATAGGCCATCAGGATTAACGTATAATATTAGTCATGGATAACTTCTCTCTCTCACATCTCCTTGAGGCTTGCAACTCTCACAAAAGAGCTAATACCAACGGGACCAAGCTTTGACGCCACCCATTACCCACCCAAGGGTAGACAAGTGGCCACAATGCTAAATATCTATGTGCATTAGTACAAGAATAGCTCTGGAATGCATGTGACAGAGCTTAAAGATTCACAAAAAGAAAAAATGGTGATACAAATTACCAACTTTCTACTCCAGTGCGCAATGGCCTTCGACCAGAGGACCAATGTGTCATTATTTACCCTTGAAAGAGTTGCTCTTTTTCATTTTAGATAGAACTTGAAGCAATTAAAAGGCATGTCAAAGGCAAACCACAACATACCGCAATTACAAAAAATTTAGTACAATGGACACATTTGATCATCAATTTACTTAATGCTTTTCAGATCAAGAAAACCAACAAATTCCAACTTAAACTTACAAATTGCAGCAGTCTACCATCATGTTTGTTGGGAAACATAACACACTCACTACTTTGGAACATGTCTCGAAACAAAACTGGATCTGCAGGTGAAATCCTATTGGCAATGTATAATAAATGCCATAAGGGGACCACACAACACACTTCCTTTTCACTCGTCAAACGCTTCAAATAGATGAGATTTTGAATGTGCGATAGAGGATTGTCAAAGCAACCCAAAATTAGGTGTACATGCATTAAGACTGGGGGTGAGTGAAGGTGAAAACAAAAGACCGAATTGGTGCGAATGTTTCTGAGAGCACTGAAGACAAACCAGATCTGAGATGCTATATAAACCTTCAAGTAAATACTTCAATTTGGATCATATGCAAAGAGAAAATTTACCACTGTGAGTGCATTGATAAATTACATGAACAAATACGTCGGCAAAATTTTTCTAAAATCTTTTGTATGATGAGGCTTTCACCACAAACATGTTTACACTTGGCTAACCTTTCAGACCAAAAGGGGGGGGGGGGGGAAACCAGATTCCACTGCTTGCTTAAGATTGTGGCATGCGAGTGTGTGCAGATTCCACATGCGAGCGTGCACGCGCACACACATGTATATAAACACTACGAGTACACATTCACAAAATTCAAAAACAAAAAAGGCTGCTTAAAAATGGTTTGAATGTGTGTGTCTAGAATTCTGATGTGGTAAGCCAACATAACAACACGAAAGTTTGGTACTGTAAAAAACAAGAGGTGCATGAAAGATGCAATGCTATATTCAAATCAAAAGCTGTGGTAAGTGTCACCAGCACAGCTAATCTGCACTCGCAATAAATCCGCTGACTCCAAAAAGGACCATTTTATTGGAGTTCTTACTCGGGGATCTTCCAAGGACAATAAAATGTCAAACAGACCTCTTCGTCTGCAGAGCCTCATCTGCAGAGGCTCATGATGTTGAACAATGTAGGGAAACATAAAGGAAAAAGGTCCTCTTTCCCTACATTGAAGACACATCACAAACGGATACCCATGATACACGAATCTCATCTCATAAACAGCTATATACATCCCAAAATAACACATTCATCGTTTGCAATTTCACAATAACCACAGGCGAAGGAACTCGTGAAAACCTTTCTTATGCAGACAGCTTTCGAGCCAAATCTTTAGCAACAGCATCAATAAACTCTTCTGTGTTCAAATACTGGTCCCTAGACACCCTGGCATAACCAAAGCAGGTAAGCGTAGGCATAGAGAAATGCACAAGACTGGACATTTTCGTGATATGAGTATGGGCAAATAGAAAGAGAACCCCTCCCTCCATGTAGAGGATTAGTTGGTTTAGACCCTTACCTCGAGCCATGAATCAGAAGAGCCAAATCCTTGGTCATTTTTCCAGCTTCCACCGTCTCAATACACGCAGCTTCTAGCTTCTCACAAAAGTCCTTCAGCTCTGCCTGTGCCCTACAACATGAAGTAAACATAATATAAGCATACGTGGATACTCTTTCAAGAAACACATTAATCAGGTAAATCCTAGCGGAGAGTCGATCACCTACCTGTGAGCAAGACCCCGAGATCAGGCAGAAATAGAAGCAATACTGTTGGTGCTTGTTTCCCCACCCTTTTGGTGAACCCTGTAATGTCGTGTTACTGTCCTGTGTGCAGCCTCTGCCTCAATTGTCTTGCCATCAGGAGCCACCTACACAAATTCAAAACCCACTTAATGCAAAAGTACATAGACCAACCGAATAGAGGGTAACACAAAGCATAAGATGAGAGCAGTCAACGCATGGGACAAGAGAGCAGTCCAGGCTTAGCTTGCAAGGGTTACACACATATCCCTTGAAAAATGAAGAGGCTTACTAGTACTGATGTCATAAGTCCAAGTGATCCGAAACCTATTGTCACAACGACACACTTTCAGCAACACGCTAAAACAGGATATGAAGACCCAACCACAGCACTGAAACACCAAGCTTCACCTTGAGCCAGAAAATCACTCTGCACATCACCATCATAATTTTTGCAAGCCCACACATATCCACCTTCACTTTTCATGGCATATGCAACCATATCGTCAATAAGCCTATGCTCATACCTGCAAGGGTACAAAGATTAGTTAGACACCCGACATCACATGTAAGAGAATTAATGTAAAGGCCCTGGCAGTTTTTGAGTACTCACCAAATACCAGCTTCCTCGTATTTGGACTTCCAGCCAGCTTCATACACTTCCTGGAAGATGTCTTTGAACCTGTGAAATGGTTAGTTGTAGAATAACATAAGAATAAATTGATCAAGATACATGTTGCAAGACTCCGTTTGCTTACAATGTAATACACAAGAAGTTTTAGACAAGTTCCCCGTTTCCCAGTGGGGGGGGGGCGCCCCCACCGCACCTAGCGAGATATGCGGAGCCTCACCTGCAGAAGCTCATGATGTTGAACACTATAGGGGAACATAAAGGAAAGGTGGCCTCTTTCCCGCAAGGGAGAATGCCCAAAACTTCTTGTGATAGAGAAAAGTAGAAGATCAAACTCTCGAGTAGATGATGAGACAGAGCATTACCTCCCATCATACTTCTTCAGGATTGTATTCTTTGTGCTCAAATAAAGAGGCCATTTCTTCTCTAAAGCCATCGCCATAGAGACTTCCGCAAAACTGCAAATTGACTTCAAAAACAAAAAGAAAGTACTCCGGTTCAACTCAGTCATTGATTGAGGCGATATCTGCCACACACAGAGCTTCAAAGCAACCATATAAAAATGAAATACCTCATCAGTGTTATACATGCTCAAAGCTACACCACCAGCTCCTTGAAAATCAAACACCTCCATCTCTTCAGTTTCGCCTCCTTGTGAAGGAACTGCGAAGCCAGGTAACTTGTCAATAAGGAGGCCCTAACTCACTAGCTCACTCACAGATATGGATTCCAAAAACACCTTGGCTTTCTTATATATATATACCAAGATGAATCCAGGAACATGGCCGAATTCACCTTTTAGCAACATGCATGTTATATGCTCATGGTAGTCAACCACAAGACTATATAGCCATCAACTTCATTATGCATAGTATGGACTAGATACTACGACATCCCCAATAACTTCATCAGTGGTGGCCAATAGTGGGTGTAGAACTCTGTATCAAGATATGCTCTCACACACGCACACACACTTATCAAGGTAATAGGGTAAACTGCATTCTCAACCAACTCACCAAAAACTAGCTTCAGCTTCCCAGGCCCTTTAATAACTGTGTCAGTGGCTCTGTATTAATCACCAAAAGCATGCCTTTGGGCTTGGTCCAGCCTGTAGATAATGGACTACTGATTTTAAGTAACCGAGTAATAACACCCACAGAGCAGTTCTAAGCTTTCCTCACCTGGAACCAGTCTTGGAATGTTTTTGCAAACGATAGGCTCACGGAACACAGTGCCTACAAGAAGAGGTAAACATTATTAAGCACCTCTTAATTAATGTCACCACACTGGCATACAGGAGAACAAAAACAATTCCTATGCTCACCATTCAAAATGTTTCATTTGGGCTTTTCCACATGAGCTTAAGTCCAAATTCCTTTACTCTTGCTTCATCTGAAATGACAAAACGGTGCTCTTGCTGTCAAGGCATGCATGCAAAAACACATATTTGAAGATAATACATTTGACAGTCTTTCAATGTTTTGACGCACCAGGAGTAATAGTTGCACATTTGATAGCAACATTGTACCTGGAGTTTGAGAGAGTGAAAAGTTTAGCTTGCAATCAACTCTTGTCACCAGATAAGAAATCAGAAAACAGCATTGTGCTGATATATGGGTCTGATGAATGCATCCGAAGGACTAACTAAAGCAGTGCTCCCTTGACAAACCGTAAACAGGGTGCATTCCCACTCTAAACATGCATGCATCTGCTGCAGGCTTTTCCGGGCTTGCACAAAAACAGCTTGAAACAACGTCAAACATGAAAACACGGGAAAGTCCAGTGATTACTTTTTTGTGGCCAAAGCTGACTCTACTGTCACATGATCATCAGTGGCATCCCAAATCAAAATATTTTATGTCCAAATCGAGGAATGGTAGAATAAGCTGCACAGACCCACCCAGAATCAGGATCGAAAACCCTTCAAACCAATCGATTGGCATTATTTAACTGTTTACAATTCTAACGTCGAGCAAAAGGCTATCCATACCTTGTCCTTGATCATTTTCCAGATCACCCTGGTCATTTCATCACCTGTATCCAGTACAAAACAGCAAGAAAAGATTAGAGCATTGAGTTTAAAGACAGCAACTGCAAAAGACATCACATTTCAAAACAAGAACAAAAATGCAAATTTAAAACTGGACCTTGATCTTGTTGAAGGCAGCCATGGCGATGGAACTCAGCTGCGATGGAGATTAGGGTTCTCTTCTGTCGAGTGCCTCCTCTAAATTTGAACTTTGTCAAAATCCGGAAATGCCGCTCCACATTAGCTTCTTCCACGTGTCTCGCTCTTCGATTGCTCTCAAGACGTGACCACATTTTAGAGCACAATCCCACTCATGTTGTAGTTATTAATGCAAGGGGCCTTCTAAGACAGCGTCTTTAGGGTGGAGGCTGCGCATATGAAAAAGTTATATATTTTTGGCGAATAGAGAGCTTTTTTAGGAAAAAAAGTAGGCTTTTCTCTCTTATCGCGGATAGATCAATTTGGTCTCTTGGGATAGTCTCCTACGACGTTAAAAAGATCTCTTCTCTTCTTCTTCTTCTCTCTCTCTCTCTCTATACTATTTTTAGGCAACCTCTCTTTCTCTCTCTCAAGAAGGCAGTGCCCCCATTTGCCTCTGACGGTCTTGTTTTATGCAATTGGCAAGTGGCCAGTCCCGCAACTAAGAGACCACAATGATCTGCCGACCGAAATAGAGAGACGCACACCAATACTCCAACGGAAATACCACAATGATATCCGACAGAAATAGAGCACAATCCTAAGACACCACAATGATCTATCCGACGGAAATAGAGACACACACACCAATGGAAACCTATACGTGTGAACGCATTGCGACCACCAATGCCCTACACACTAGCCATCACGAGTCGCCCAACGCGTGAACACATCCTAAGAAACCGACAGGTAGGTAATCGATTGTCGACAAGTGGAGATCCAAAGATTTGCTTCATGAGAATAAAAAATGTTGAAACGTGAAAACAATATAAAATTCTATTAGCCCTCCTACTTTGATGCCGATACCTTCATTTGCCGATAGGGCATAGCCGAAGTAGCAATATTCACTCATGTTCTCGAGTAATCCCCCCTCACCTTAGGGAGGCTCCATGCTAGTGATGTTTACTCCCACTCCCCTTGAGTGCAACCCAAATCTTAGCTTGCACTCAAATCTTAGCCCATGCGCTCACCTCTAAAGGTCACTTAGGCCCATGTCACACTGGGACAGGCAGCCATGCTGGGTGGCAGCTCATGGGCACCACGTCCCAGTGTGAGAAACGTGGGCCGGCAACATAGGTGTCACATTGGGCCGAGCTGAGAGAAGCTCTTTTCTAACGAAAAGCTGCAGAACCCGCCTGCTCCTCCAATCAAAATTCGTGCCCAAAAGATGGCTAGCGTTGGCACACTTTGCACCAAAGTTGGCCCTTAGCTAGATGTCCAACTTAGCACTATGAGACATGGGCATTGTCCTAGTGTGACAACTTGTGGGATGGGTGCCATTTTTTATTGGTCCAGCTAGGATTTCCAATTATGCCAACGTCCCAGTGTGACACCAACCTTAGAGAGAGAGAGAGACTTTTAAGGATGGATAAAGTCAAATACAATTGAGAAAGAAGTAGGATGATGAAGTGGATAAAGTTAATTGAGAAAGAAGTGGAGAAATAAGAAACCCAACTAGCAATTAGTTTTCTTTTTAACACTAGTTTGGTAAAAGGACACTTAAGTGTCCTTTTATGTCCCCTTAACTCACCAACTTGTTTGATTTGAAGACATTAACAAAATATTTTAGGAATCTTGATATCAATATAATATAGTTAGCTTATGAGCCAAAAAAACTTGAGAATTTTTGGGTTGGTGGCTTTTGTAATGTTTTCTCTCTCTCTTAATACAAAACTATGCTGCCTTACTATCAAAAAAAAAATTTTGCCTTATGAGCCAAAAAAAACTTGAGGATTTTTAGGGTTGTAAAATATAAGTTCAATTTGAAGATTTATCAAAAATTTTAAAGTCCAATTATTAGCGAAATTTCACATTGTTTTCTCAGTGTTTATATAAAATGGATATAAATTTTGATCAAATTCACATTTTAAGTAGCTATAAAGCCTTGATTTTAAAGAACACCCATTAAATTCAAATTTAACTCTTTCAAAAGTGTAATATTCATGTAACCTATTGCAAAAGTGAAATTTGGCAATGCTGCCATAGTAAGGGGAAAATTGATCTATAATTATTTTTTTTGACATATGCACCATATTCAAAACCCCATTATATATTGTACACGTGTTCTATAGGTAGCAATGATTCCATGTAGATTTTTAGGGCACCTTATACTATGTGTACAATAGTAATTTAGCCTATTTTTAGTTTTTAATTGTATAAAAATCAACGCAAATTTCAAAATAAGAGGATAAAGTGATTTTACAAGTTAACCCAATGGCCTAGAATACATCTCTAATGTGGTAGTAGCTCCAAACTATTAGTGCAAAGAAAAAATTAGTATTTTAAAGAAATTAAGACTCTCACACATCTCAAAGACACTAACTTTTAGAAAAATGCTTTAACCTCACTTAAAGGTCTGCTCTTCCCCATAATTACCTCTCTCTACTCTATTTCTCTCTATTGCATTTGCTCTCCATACAAAGGCCCTTGCCCTGCATATGGAGATGTTTGCTCCTGCACTCCATATGGAGTCTATTCTACATGCGATTGTCAATGCGGCTGCACTGGGTGCGCATGGGGAGCGGCTACAAAGGGTGGAGCAGATGGAGCTCTATAGAGCTCTATACTGTAGGGGCTGTTGGCTTCCTTTTTAATTAGGCCACAACACCATATTTCCAGAGACCAAACATAAGAGAAAGAGGTGACCCAAATTGGGAAAGGTTGCCCACATTTGCATGCAGATCTACAATGCATAAGCAATGAAGAATGAGCTTGGTAGCATATGGCAACAAGGATACAAGAAAGGGTGTAGAGCATAAGCGTAAGGACAGAGCATGCCATGCAGTAGCTCCACAATTGCCTGATGTGGAAGCTTCCCAAGCAGTGCAAATGCCCAATTTCAAGCCATGCAGGTAGCCTAGGTTGCAGCCTTTTCTCTTCTTCTCTTCCTTTGATCCCTTTGAGGGGAAGAGAGAACACGGTGGAAGTTGTGGATGTGTGTGTGAATAGGGGACAAAAGCATGGGCAGCTACGTGTGTGCGTGTGTGTGTGTGCATGTGTGCATGTGTGTGTGTGTGAGGCTTTACATTCGAGCTCCTCTCTCTCATGCTCCTCCCTCCTGGCCTGCTCTCCCAAGAGCTTTGCTCTTTTGCCCATGGCGCACCCACTCGCTTCATGGACCCATCGCTTTTTGGCTTGCTGTAAGAGCTTAGCTCTTCTACCCATGGCGCACCTAGCCGCTTCAAAGACCAATACACCACTAGAGAGAGAGTGCGAGGTAGTGAGAGGGGTAACGAGGGTAACGAGAGTGTACCTTGCTTTGCGTGAAGAGAACGCTCCTTAGCAGTAAACATTGGAGCTCTCTGAGAGACATAGGGAAAGTGAGAGGGGAAAGAATAGCCTACAGGTCCATGAGAGAGAGAGAGAGAGAGAGGGGTCGTGCTGCACATGTGCACTAGAGAGAAAGAGAGAAAGAGAGACAGAAAGAGACTTAGAGAGAAAGACAACTGCCCCATACCCTACAACTCCGAGAGAGAGAGAGAGAGAGAGAGAGAGAGAGAGAGAGAGAGAGAGAGAGAGAGAGAGAGAGAGAGAGAGAGAGAGAGAGAGAGTCCACCTTTCACCAACTGCCATAGCAGTAAAAGGTTCCTAAACCTTATAACACGAGTATAAAAGATAAAACTCGAAAAACAACCATCAAATTTTCTTGCTTTTTCGAGATGTGCAACTAATTATTGAAAAGGAAAAGCTTCTTTGGTTTTATTTTGAACACTTGCAATTAGAATTTTTTTGCAAGCAAGAAAATTCGATGGTTATTTTTTATATGTATTTATGTCTTTTTGTGTCATATATATATATATATATATATATATTATATAAATGATTGAAACATAATGTGTGTGTGTGTGTGTCACACATACATATATACATTACATATTTATGTTTCCATTGTTGACAACCCTAAAAGTACAGATAATGAATATTTGCATTTGGAGTGTTTGTGGGTGTGCCCACACACACCAATACATAATTATGAGCGTGCACACACACATATGATTAAATACTTACTTATTATATGTTTGGGTGTGTAGATGTGCATGTTTGTGTCTCGCACATGTTACTTACAACTATGCGCATGCACCAAATACAAACAAGAGCATACATACATGTACAACTACATAATTATATTATATATACTTTTATACACATATATGTTAGATGTATGTGTGTATGTGTGTATGTAAGCAAGTATATACAAATACATAGACATGCATGCTATATGTGTGTATGTAAGCAAGTATATACAAATACATAGACATACATGCTATATGTGTACATGTGTGCATTGTTCTTTGTATCCATGCACAATGTCGGTGTTAATGAGCACACAAAGTACATAAATGCATACATGTATATATGTACCTATATAGATATTTCTCATCTATGCATGCATATATATGTATGTATATATTTGTGTTTGTGTACCTATATAGATATTTCTCATCTATGCATGCATATATATGTATGTATATATTTGTGTTCTTTGTATCCATGCACAATGTCGGTGTTAATGAGCACACAAAGTACATAAATGCATACATGTATATATGTACCTATATAGATATTTCTCATCTATGCATGCATATATATGTATGTATATATTTGTGTTTGTGTATACATATAGATGCATAGACACATAGACGTGGAAGTGTGTATGTCTGTGTAGAAAGTGTGTGTGCATATGAAAAAGCTTTGTGTATAATTGCTTGCATCCCCATATGAATAAGTATGCATATTCGCCACACACACACACACACACACACATACACACACAAATAGAGAGAGAGGGAGAGAGAGAGAGAGAGAGAGAGAAAGAGAGAGAGAGAGAGAGAGAGAGAGAGAGAGAGAGTCTGTCTGTCTGTCTGCCTAGCTATGAACATGGGTGAAACCAATATTAGCATATGAATTAACTCTTGATGCAATTAGATTCCTTTTATTATAACGGTTGCAATATAAGATGAAACAATTGCAAGCTAATTCATCTATGATGACAGCTCCATACACTAAGTCATGCATGCATGTCAACAGGAAAGATAAAAGAGACACAGCATTAGGGGCCAGAAATCATGAGGCCGACCCCCCCTCAAAAGGCTTTTGCATTAATCTTGCTCTCAAGTAAGAGAGAATTTACATCACCTCAATAAGATGAGGAGTCTTGTACATCATGCGGACTATGTGGGCTAAGATCTCCATAACCCGTCAGCGTGGTAACTTGTCATGGTTCTTCCAACGCTAACGGCTTCGTCTTCTCAAGGCCTCAATGATTATATAAATCAAGAGTTCCTACGGAGAAAAAGGAGAAGGCCTAGATGGCTTGTATGTCATGTATAGAGCCCTCCATAGCCTAAGTGCTATAGGAGCTACCTTGTGTAAGTACGTAAGCAATTAGGAGCTAGTAAGAATGGAGAGTAGTCCTGCGTAAATCTTGAAGAGAGCATTTTATAGAGCCCCTCCATGCATCAAACAGAGCCTCCACTTGAGCGGTAGAGCCTTTGCATGCTCTCTTTTTGCCAAAAAGCAAGCTGAGCCGCTATTTTTAGCAGAAAAGGTGGGGCTTGGGCTGATCTAGTTTGTGGAAAATGGTGTCTCCTAGATTTGTGCCTTGGGGGGCACTCCAGCCCCTTTTCCCACCTTCTGGCACACTTTTGCACTCCCCTGGCCCATGGTCCCAGCCCGCGTTCCCACTCCGTAAGTCATTTTTAAGCCGTTTTGAGGTCGTTTTTAAACCTTTTGGACTCTGCAAAAACCCGCAGAGGTCCTGGTTAAATTCCATTTTCACTTTTAAAGCTTGCATTTTCTTCTTGGTACTTCCCTTGCCAAAATGCACTTTTTTGCAGCCTTTTCATGTATCATTTAACCCCAATTTGGACTCCAGGAAATCCCATAGAGGTCCGGGTTAAATTCCTTTTGCCCTTTTGGAGTTTGCATTCTCTTCTCGACATTTCATATTACCAGAATGCACCTCCCAGCAACATTGACATTTGCTTTCTTGTATTTTCTCTCTCTAGAATGGCCATTCTAGAGAGAGAAAAGCCGTTTTAAAGCAATAAATTCATCAAAATTAAATTTTGATGACAATGGGTAACAAATGTGGTATGGTTTCTCAATTACTTCTCTCTATTTCTTTATCATGACTATTTCTCTCTCTACCTTAAGGAGGTCATTCAATTTTTTAATTGGTTAACATGCAAATAGGTGAGAGAAAAAAGATTAGATCATTGTATAACCATCTTTAGGCCCCTGTCACACAAGGGTGTCGTGACATGGCAAACCCCCCTGTGCCTTGACAAAGAGGCGACAGGGCACCCGCCAAGGCTTTTGGCTTTTCATAACCTTTTTGCCAGGCCACCAGAAGAAGCTCCAAATTGATTGGTTATTAAGCTCACTCTCTTAATTTGGGTAACCTAAACAGGTCACCCAACTTCCACAAAAAGGTGGCCCACATGAGTTGGCATGCCAACTCAGCCACCCCCAACTTGGGAAAGGAAAGCCTAGGCACAACTTTTCATTGGTTCTTTTCTTAACGGTCTCTGCTTGGGCACCCTAGTGTGACATAGGCCTTAGTGTTCTTTTTCAAATGTCCCCCAAAGAATTAAGTTCTTACATCAATATTTAACTTGGCCTCTGCTTTGCCTTATATGCCTCTCAGAAAGCCCATGAGAAATCTTCAAATACAAAAGCTACTTATAAAATTTCATATGCCCCTTGGATCAAATACAAAAGCTACTTACAAAAGCATATGCCCCTTGGATTCTAGACAAGCCACAAGAATGCTTTGATTGTTATAAGTTTTATCAAACTTTTCATTTTTGTTGTGGCAAGGATATAGTGGGGGGTTGGGGTGGGTCAACTGTCAAGCCTTTCCACTCAAACTTTTCATTTTTAGTATGGCAAGAATATAGAGGGAGGTTGGGGGTTCGTTTGGAGGAGGTTGGGGTAGGTCAAGGCTCAAGCCTTTCCACTCACTTGAATGTGTGAAGTGAAATGTGAAAGCTTAAGAGAATACTCCGCAAAGCTTTTAGAATCTCACCTTGTGGGATTTCACCAAGATTGAAAAGAAATAAAGTGTGAAAGCTTTAGGAATCTCACCTCGTGGAATTTCATACGATGCAATTTGCAACTTGAGTATAATAGTGATGGATAACAATGTAGCCTAAGATGTCCATATATATATATATATATATATATATATATATATATATATATATTCTCAATATGTACCACCTTCATTTTCTAGTAGTCAATGCATTTTGTATAATGTAAATATTCCCTATGATTATTATTTTTCATCAAAAGAAAGAAAATTTCATTGAAAAGATAAATACAGAAAGCAGTATAAAAAAGGAGAAGAGGAGCCCTTCTCAATATTCCCTATGACTTTACCCATACATGCATTGTGTACAATGTTTTATAGGGCACTGAACTTCAAAGTCCTCAATTAAAAATTAAAAATAAACTAGAAACAAATTTAGATATTTTTGGAAGAATCTCAAAAGATTCAAATTGTGTTTTAAACAAGGCAAAAAATCTCGAAGTTCTACAGTGTATGCAAGAGAGAGAGAGAGAGAGAGAGAGAGAGAGAGAGAGAGAGAGAAGCTTTTAACGTCATGGGAACAATCCCAAGAGACCAAATTGACCTATCTGACAAGTAGCACAACATGGAAAAACTTTATATTCTTAACCCAATCCAACGCAAACATATGACCACATGCTAGTTGAGAGTTAGCAACGACAGACATGCAAAAAAAAAAAACAAAACCTCATAAGTTTAGAATAGATCATGTTAGGAAAGAAGCCATCAACCATGTTGTCATCAGTAAGCTTTATCTTCTCTAACCAACCCACATCGGCCTCTTCGCATGTTGGTTAGAGAAGATATTTTAGCCATTCAAAAATGGAAGTGTGCAGCTACATAAATTCTCATGAGCAACGATGTGCTTATTCTTTGTGACCATTTTTATAACTCTATGTTGATACACTCCCGCGTTGTGTGCTCTTGAGCTTCTTCTTCTCCAAGCTTGTGTGCATTCCTACAACCCTAATTCCAACAATTGGTATCAGAGCAGGTATCTACTCCTTAAGCAGCACCGCCTCAGCACTCTCCGACCTTTGTTTCTCCAATTGAGGTGAGCTCTCACAAGCGCGTACAGGTCCCTAAAGTCTCACGAGTGTGGAAGATTCAGCAAATGTAGTTTCTGTGAATGAGAAAGCAGTTTCAGATGCAAAACTTTGGCATGCTCGTTTTGGTCATCTGAATTTTGCTAGTTTGCTGCGTTTGCAGAAATTTGATATGGTTGCTTCGTTGCCCTCTCTCGAGGCACCATTGAAACATGTTTGTGAAGGCTGTATTTTGGGCAAAATGCAACGTTCTTCGTTTCCAAAGGATGGTTCTGTGCGGGCTACTCGCGCCGCCGCCCCGCAGATTGGAACTTGTACATAGCGATGTATGTGGTCCTATGCAAACTCCATCATTTGGTAAACACTTGTACTTCGTGACTTTCATTGACGATTACTCCAGGCATGCATGGGTATATCCATTGAAAGCAAAGTCCGAAGTGTTTTGTGCTTCAAACAATTTGTGCTAATGGTTGAAATGTATCTAGTTGTACTGTGGGCACCCTCCATTCGAGGGGGGAGTCATGTCTAAAGAGTAGTTTAATGCATTTCTGGTTGGTCGCAGGATAAAACACCAGTTTACAGTGCCATATACTCCGCAGCAAAATGGTGTTGTGCTGAGAGAAAGAACAGGTCTTTAATGGAAATGGCACGATGTATGTTTAAAAGCCAACAATTGCCGCATGCATTTTGGGCTTGAGGCTGTTATGTGTGCAACATATATTTTAAACAGGTGTCCTACTAAGGCTTTGCAGTCTATCACTCCATATGAGGCTTGGCATGGAAAGAAGCCATCGATTAGTCACTTGTGCGTATTTGGTTGTTTGGCCTATGCTCTAGTGGCTATGCAACAGCGTCGCAAATTGGATGACAAGGCTGTCAAATGTATCTTTGTTGGTTACAGTGCTGAGAGCAAGGGGTACAGGTTATATCATCTGCAACAATCAAAGCGTATCTTGATTAGTCGGGGATGTTGTTTTTGTGGAAGATGCTGTGCAGCCTTTGTTATCATGTACCAAAGAGACAGGTATTAGCTCATGGGATGTATTTGATACTTTGTTGCCTCTATTTACAGGTGGAACATCAACTGTAAGTCCTAATGAGGCACACGTACAGCCTATACAGGTTTCAAATGACATCACAGATCAGCCCATTTCTAATGCAGATTTAGAGCTTGTAGTTGATGAGGACATGGCAGAAAATGAGCAGGCTAGAAATATGCCAAGGTGGCTGGTGCAGACTTTGCATGATAGTAAATTAGATGCACCTATGTCTAGTCATAGTCGTTCAAGTTTTTTAGCATGGTTGCTATGCTTTTGGCTGTGTCTAGTTTGTGTGCTGAAGAAGAGCCACTGTCATTTGATGAAGCACAAAATTGAGAAAATTGGTTGGGGCTGTAATGCAAAATGAATATGATGCTATCATGAAGAATGGAACATTGTCTTTATGCGATTTGCCTATTGGAAACATTGGAAGCAGGGAAACGGATATTTTGCCTACTTGAGTGGCACCATACATCTTGGGTGTTTTATCCCAAGGGGGGATCATTTGCCACCAGATTTACATGCGTTTTCAGACTCAGACTGGGCTGGTTGCTATGACACAAGAGTGTCCCCACTAGTGGTTTTTGCTTCATGCTCGGCAGCTCATGCATATCTTGGTTGAGCAAGAAGCAGCCTACTGTGGCCACTTCTAGTTGTGAAGCTGAGTACAGGGCACAGCTTTCACAACTACGGTTGAGTGTGTATGGCTCAAACGACTTATGTGCTGATTTGAGTGTTGGACAGGATTCTGCCACCACTATCTACACTGACAGTTAGAGCGCATTGGCAGTTGCGAGGAACCCAGTTTTTCATGCTCGCACAAAGCACATTGAGGTGCATTATCACTATGTCAAGGAGAGACTCTCAGCAGGAGAGATCAGCTTGGCTTATGTGCCAACACAGGACAACCTCGCCGATCTTTTCACAAAGGCACTTTCTTTTGTGAGAAGTTCGAAGCTTTTCGCAAAGCTTTGGTTGCTTCCCTTTGTGGATTGATCTACATAGGGCACTTCCTTATACATGAGTTTCAGCTCTTGTTCACATCATCACTCCCAGGGGGATTTGTTGATATACATAGGTAGTGATGTATGTGAACACACTTAGGACCCGCCGGGGCACTTTTCCCTCACTAGGAGGTTTTTTCCCCTGTGCATTGTATATATGCCCACTCATTCTAGGGCAATCTTATCTTTGTATTTGCACACCTATCAATACACTCCTGTGTTGTGTGCTCTTGAGCTTCTTCTTCTCCAAGCTTGTGTGCATTCCTGCAACCCTAATTCCAACAGGCTCTCATAGTAGCCAATTGAAATAATTAAAATAAACACGATGATATCACAATGACTACTTACATTAATGAATACACATTTCCAATAGAGTACAAAAAATGAAGGCAATTGCAATATGTAAACAGACCCTTGTCTATTGTGGCCAGGGGATCTTTGATTGTTGACAATTTGGGCATAAACAAGCTTCACTATAAAAGCATTTGGCTATAAGACAGCTCCTAATCAGTCGAGAGAATGAGAGGGACATAGCTTTTGTTTTCACTACACACCCTTCCACTTTCTCCTCCCCCAATCCTCTTTATCTGCAATAAAAGTATTAATCTCCTCTCTCTCTCTCTCTCTCTCTCTCTCTCTCTCTCTCTCATTGTCTTTTCACACACACACACACACACACACACGCACACACACACACATATATCACACACTTTTTATGTTTAGGGGTTTAGGAAAGGTCTCTCTCTCTCTCTCTCTCTCTTCCTAGGATTTCTCTTCTTTGCAGCCTCGAGCCTCTACCCTATGCCTTCCTCTCTACCCCTTGGGCACAACCCGCAGCCCTGGGAGTCAAGTTATAGTGCATGGTGCCCTCAATAGCTAAATTGTGAGTTGGACACGATAATGCGACAACATCTTGAGCTTGATTAGTACAAGCGTGAGCGCCCATCTGCAACTCACTGTCACAATCAGCTAGCTCAGAGCCTTGCAAGCGGCCCACGAGAGGAAACATTTTTCTCCACACTCAAGCATCACGAGCTCGCAAATGCGTGTGTTTGTGTGTGTGTGTGTGTGTGAGAGAGAGAGAGAGAGAGAGAGAGAGAGAGAGAGAGAGAGAGAGAGAAGAAAAGGGAGATGGTTTGGGAGGCCTACCTCGAGTTGTAGAATCACCACCAACTCACCCTAGCATGCACCACCACCACATGCAAAGAGGCACGAGACGTTGTAGGATCAAGAGAAGAGAAGCCCATACATTTGTTAACGGACAAAGCTTATTTTTCCTTGTCACCTTAATAATCCACGGCCCTTCATGTGATTGAAAAAGTGTACACACTGTTTTCTCTGCATACCTATAAGAGAAAATCCTCAATGTCCTTGGTGTAAGGATTTGCTACTTAGCACTCCAACAAAGGCGTGAAGAACCATAGCTCTTATACAGTACTGGATATGATGCCAAATTGATGCATTAACATTATTGGTCATTTTTTTTGAGCCCAAGAGCCATAAGAAACTCACTTAACATAGAGGACATGCATGGAGAGAGAGAGAGAGAGAGAGAGAGAGAGAGAGAGAGAGAGAGAGAGAGAGAGAGAGAGAGAGAGAGAGAGAGCTTGGGGAGGAAAGAAAGAGTGAGAAACCATGGAAACTTTAGGGTTCTCTCAATGGAAATGATATTGGTTCCGTGCCCTCTTCTCAGAACCACGGCATGTAGCCATCACCTTCTCCCAAAAGTGGCCTCTGCTCATCACCCTTCGTGGTCTTCTTGCACTTTGTGCAAGCCTGCAACAATAAGCTCTCCCTTCTCTCTTGGCATATGGTACTGTGTGTGTAGAGAGAGAGGGAGAGAGAGATGTCACATAAAGAGAGACAGAGTCACATGAGACACAAGAGAAGGCCCTGAAGAAATAATTCAACTCTTTTCTCAAGATTTGAGATTTTTTTTATAGTTTTTTTATTTTACTCTTATCTTTCTTTTCTTAAATTCTCAAATCTTTTGCTTTTATTTTTTAATATTATTTCACTCTTTTCTTCCCTTTCTTGAATTCCTAAATTGTATAATGGCTCCTTTTTTACCACCACTAAACCTTACATTCGACTCTTTTCTTAATTCTTTTATTTCCTTTCTAGAAAAATTGAAATCATAATGATGGCCTCTCTTTATGATGCCTCGAAATCCTCCCTAGCCAAAAAGCCTAAAGTGAATGCTAAGGCCTTTGCCATGGGCAGGCCAAAAAGTAAGCAAGGGTGCCCATCATGCGAGTCCTGCATGTAGGGCACTCTCTCTCTCTCTCTCTCTCTCTCTCTCTCTCTCTATGATATGTGCATGCTCTCTCCCTCTGTGTGTGTGTGTGTGTGTGTGTGTGTGTTGTGGGAGAAAGAGAAAGATATATGCATGCCCTCTCTCTATGATATGTGCATACTCTCTCCTTGTGTGTGTGTGTGTGTGTGTGTTGTGGGAGAAAGAGACAGAGGGCCCTACTTATAGTGGTGGTGTAGCAAGAGCAAAATACTAGCTCTCTCTCTCTCTCTTCATTGAAGAGGCGACAGGTAGAGCAAAGAGGAAGGGGGTTGAGGAGGTGGGTCTACCGTTGTTGTTGGAGTAGGGCACAATGTTACATGGCAATAGCTTGGATTAAAAGCCCCCCCTTTATTAAGGTGTTATGAAGTTAAATGTATTGTGCCAATAGATAGGTGTAAGAGCATCCATATGTGCAATGTATTGTGGATCATTGCCTTATGTGCCATGTATACAACAAGGCCCACCCGCCTATTGGAAGGTCTAATTGGCGCTTCAATGCACGCTTTTGACAAGTAATAAAGTGTAGCTTCAAAATACAAAAGCAAACATCAAACCTATATATATATATATCTCTCTCTCTCCCTCCCTCTCTCTCTTATATCCCAAACATATCAAGTTACTTGATGCTTCACCCTCCCCCTTGAGTACACCTTGTGTGCGAATATTGATTGCTTGCGTGAGAGAGAGAGAGAGAGAGAGAGAGAGAGAGAGGGACCATCCTCTCTTGCTTGCACACATTCTTCACTCTCCTCTTGCTAGCTTATACACATTCTTGACTCCTCTTGCCAGCTTATATGCTCTGCTAGCATTAGGTTGCAGAGATCTTCTTGGCTATGGAAAGCTTGGAAAACAGGTCACTTTTTTCCCCATCAAGTCCATCCTCTCTTGCTTGCACACATTCTTCACTCTCCTCTTGCTAGCTTATACACATTCTTGACTCCTCTTGCTAGCTTATATGCTCTGCTAGCATTAGGTTGCAGAGATCTTCTCACACACCTACAACTTCATAGCATTTAGCTTAATCGGTTAGCCAAGCACAATGAGTCGCCGACCTCGTTCAAGGGTGGAGTCCTTTAGCAGCAGAGCAACAACGAACAAGACGGCACTGGCTTGTGGGTTACAAGCACCTTTGCAAAAGGAATGTGGGTGACGATGCATCCAACCGTGTCGGTGATGTAAATGTTCGTATCGTTCACCGAGGCCCATCATGAGTGCCAGTTCATGGAGAGCTCGACATCTCAACACTCCCCCTCAAGCTCGACTGTATCTCGAGGACTCCAAGCATAGTCCAAAAACAACAAAGATTCTTAGCTCCCAGGGCCTTGGTGAATATCTCTGCAACCTGCTCCTCTGTGCTGACGTAAATCAAGTCGATGTCTCCAACCAGGACCTACTCTCGAACAAAATGGTAGTGGACCTCTATGTGCTTGGTCTGCACATGAAACACGGTTCCTGGCCAACTGTATGCTACTACATGAGTAGCTTCCGCAACCAAGCTACCTCACATGCTGCTACAGCAGCACCCCTATACTCAACCTCTGTACTCGACAAGGCAACCGTGGGCTGCTTCTTGCTGCTCCAAGTGATAGCAGCACTCCCAAGTGAAAACATAAAGCCGCTAGTAGATCTCCTGTCCGTGATACTTCCAGCCCAATCTGCATCCGTGGAAACCATGTAGCTCCAATGGCACACCTGTTCTTCTAGCGAGTGGTTTCCACAAAGATTCCCTACTTTAACCCTCTACTCTCTCTTGCTTGTGTGTCACTCTCCACTCACTCTCTCTCTCTCTCTCTCTCTCTCTCTTTGAACACACACAATGCAAATAAGAGTATATACAACTGAAATGTCTCACATCTATCACATTATACACAAAAAAGCATCATCTCTTTTCAATTTTATATCTCCGTCCCTTCCCTCTCCTTGTCTCCCCCCTCTCTCTCTCTCTACATTCCCATTCCACAATAGTTCTATTCTCTAAGTGGCTTAAGTGAAGCATGATGAAAGAAGAAAGTTGTTGTTTGCAGACAAAATTAAAAAATTTTAATCTCCAACATCGTGTCCGAGAAAAGATGTTGACAATTAGGTTTCACTACCCCTTCTTTTTAACTACATGTGTACTTTTTACTAAAGATGTTATCTTTAGATGTCTAAATCTACATCACATTTTGAGCTGCACCTGGTGCATGAGGATACAAAACTATTGAAACAAGAAAACGATGATGATGTAGCAATAATGATGTTACTACTAGATGCCAAGAACAAGCTCACTCAGGCAGTATCCAAGGTAAAAATCAGGGGCAAAATTTAGCCCAAAAGCTATTTTTCAAGGTTCTTCCAAAAGTTCTGGGCTATTTTAGAGCAAAAAAAAATATTTTCATTAATACATTAGCCCAAAATGCATTTTTTGGGTGAAATTTGGCCAAAATTTGCCAGTAAATGTTAGCATATACCCTAAGAAATTCAAAATATTTTGCCCAAGTCTACTATACTTCCTACTTCATGTAGGAAAAAGACTCGCCAACTCATCTCTACTTTGAACATAAAATATGCCCCTTATTTTTTACCCTGGTAGTAACCCTCAGCATCGGGAATACCTGGGATAAGGATTTAGAAGAAATGAGCACTCTAAAGAAAGCTTTGCAAACCCAGAAGTGCATTTTCTAGCCGAGTTTGAGATCCAAACACAAATTAACTTGGAGCTCCAAGAACCCCCAACAACCGACCAAGAACAACAATATTAGAAACAACAAAATGCCAAGTTAAAAGATAAAATCAATGAGTTGCAAGCCACTTTGGATGAGCAAAGACTCACTCAAGAATAATTTCATTCATCAAGGAACTCACAAAGGAAAATGTAGTATATAGAAATAAGCGCATGAACTACAAAAATGAGTTGAAGGATTTTGAAAGAGCAAAAATGAAGCATACATGTAGAGTGTCAAAAAGCCCTTGACAAAAATAGCGGCCAAAAATTGTGGCTAGATAAGCTTGTAAGGATTTTTCAAAAAACAATGACTTTGCCGTGGA
>NC_141081.1:50075132-50190132 GCF_041138505.1 Cibotium barometz | reverse complement strand
TCGCTGCCATAGCAATTCCTCTATATCAGCTCACCCAGAAGGATGTAAAGTTCAACTAGTCAGATGAGTGCGAATCAACGTTCAAAGAACTAAAGCAGATCATCGCTAGTGAACCAATTCTGCGGCAGCCAAATTGGGATGTCATATTTTATGTTCATGTTGATACTTTAGGTACTGCATTAGGTAGTATCCTGGCACAACCAGATGGTAAGACAGACTTCCTTGTATACTTTGCCAGTAGAAGATTTTCCAAATCCGAGAAGGGGTATTCAAGTACTGAAAGAGAAGCACTAGGTATGGTCTTCAGTGTGCAAAAATTCAAACATTATTTGATGGGCAAATCGTTCCATTTCTAAGTGGACCATCAAGCCTTCATTTATCAAATCAATAAAGTTCTGATTCAAGGAAGGCTGATGAGATGGATGCTGTTATTACAAGAATATGAATTCAAGATCTTTCACAAACTAGGAAAGCAGCACATATACATATACATATATGTGTATGTATGTATGTATGTATGTATGTGTGTGTATATATATATGTATATGTATGTATGCATATGTATATATGTATGTATATAAATATATATATGTATATTGACGGGCTTCACCACTCCAAGGCTCCCAAACATCGTGAGGGTATGGCTCTCAAAACAAACCGACAAAAGATGCAAGATCAATGAATGGGGGGTACCACCTAGTTAGAGGGGAGATGGACTAGGAAATCTTTATGCTAAATCCCAAACCCAATGAACCAATGGACTCACATAAAACTTCCCTAACGCAGACTAGTGCACAACCCACACAACCAACAAGACAAGAAGATGAGGGAAAAGTAAATCAAAAGGAGCAAACACAACACCTATGTTGCAGGTCACGTTGAGCTTAGGACAAGGCACAACAATCTTCTGGACATGTCTCTCCCACATAACTCAACACCAAACCGACATCTTCCCACATGGTATCTCCCGTTCAAACATACCGCAAGATTTGCACCACAAAAACAAGCACTTATTTGATGCAACCACGAGGAAAGACACCACAAGACACAACACCGAAGAACACTTAATGGATCCATGTGAGAAGAGGACCTATTTATACAATTTTTTGGCCATGGTCTAGGGCTTGGGTTAGCCTTTAACCTTGGTTGTTGGAGGAATCATGGGGTGCCATGTGAGAAAGACTTTGAGGAGAGTAGGAGGCCCCCACCTTTGGCTCCTTATGCATGGGACCAAGGGTGGTAACGGAAAAGAGAGGAGAGAGAAGAGAGAGGGGGTTAAAATTATTACAAGAGGGGAGAGGGTAAAGGGGAGGGGGAAAGTGCTAGAGTGCACTTTCTAAACTTTTTACAAAAGTAGGGTAGGTGGGTGAGTCTCTAGGAGCACTGTGAAGGGGGGGGAGGGGGTGGAAGGACCCATGGTGGTTATTGTAGAAGCTCATGATGTCGAACACGTGGCCCCCACCTTGGGGTGCGGCCCTTGGCTGCCTACTATACCAAACTCAAAGAGAGGGAGCAAGCAGGGTGAAGTCGTCACCTCCATGCTTCAAGAGGGAGGGTTTGGTTGGTGCTATCTCCAAAGGGAAGGGCAGGGAGCCCACTAGCCATAGGCGACAAGAGAGGTGGAGAGGGTGATGGTTGATGAGAAGGTGAGTGGGGGCTACTTGAACACAAGGAGAGGAAGGTGGAGGGCATGTGGCCTTCCATGGCACCTTGTGGAAACATTGGGGTAGGTGCAGAAGAAAACGAAGGAGGGGGGGGGGGGGTAAACGACCCTACATGGTTGTTGCCTCCTTCTTCCCTTATAAAAAATGGTTTATTATGTAACAATAGGGCCACCCCTATGGAGGTGGTTCCCACCACAAAGATAATTTCCATTGTTTATTACATATGTCATAGTCAAAGCAGTTCTGGAGCATAAGCTCATACAAATATTTAGTGGAGGCAGACCACCAGTGAGCTGTAGAAGTTGGAAGGCTCCAATCTCTGAATCTGTCAAATGAGGTTGATTGTATGAAGCAGCAGGTGCACTTTATGGATGATAAAGATGCCAAGAGTTTCTATAACTACTCCCCAGCTGATAGGATCTCTGCGCTACAAAAAAAGACACAAACTCTCCCTTAGAGTCCAGAAGTTGGGAGATTGCATTAATTCCTTTCTTATGAAAATATTTATTGTGTATTCCAAGAAAAACAATAGGTGCATCTTTAAATATGAAACTCCAAAAGAAATTTTCAGCAAGAAGGGAGTTTCCTGTGTACCTCATTCTTCCTAGTCATCGAATAATATCTGACTCTGGTAGTATCAGATATTTCTAGTGCACTAATCATCAGATAATATCTGACTCTGGTAGTATCAGATATTTCCAGTGCACTAAGTGTAAACAACATTTCGAGCTTGATCATGCTGCCATCATAGGTCTGCACCACATATAGTACATTTGCAGGCCATAGTTTGCTCTCTTGATCATGGCCATGATGGTTTCCACCATGGGCATGGCCCTATAAGCTTGGGAGAGAGAGAGAGAGAGTGTAGCTCGATCTTGTCTCGCTGGCAGCAAAGGAGTATAAGGGAGAGAATGCATGGCCATGCCATGAGTAGCACACCATGAGCATATGTTTGGGCTACTAGCGGCGGCCATGAATTGAGAGAGAAGAGAGTCACATATGAGAAGGGGTAGGGTACTAAGATCTTGAGCTCTATGCCTTAGGCAAGCATGGCCATGGCTCTGGAAGCCAGCATGGGAGCAGAGAATGCGGAGTGTAGGCACCTCTTTATCATCAATTGAAGTGAAAGGGATGGAGAGAGAGGGGGGTAGGCCTATAGGCTATAGCCGTGCATGGATATGGATAGGATGGGGGGGAGAGCGCTCTTAATTCCACACACTTCACCCCCACAGGGGCACGCCTCTAGTGTTGACCAGCAGGGGCATGCACAGAGTCAGGTTGCCAGAGGCGTCTTGAGCAGAGAGTGGGGGGGACAGCGGCTTGGCACCCCCCTTCACAACCTTAAAAAATATATTTTTTAAGGTTTTTTGGGGGGCGGGGGACCAAAGGTGAGGTTCCCACCTTGTGCTACAAGGTAGCCCATCGACTACTTGTCGCACCTTTGTGAAAAGCACCGCACTTGGCATCCATGCAGGGTAAAAAAATAAGAGCCCTTCAAGAATTTGTAAGTGTATATGGGTTGGCGAATATTTCTCGTATATAAATCTACAACTATAGAAAATGGGGAAAATGTTTCAAAAAATGCCCAAAATTGGGCGAATATTTTCTAAAAATCTTTAAAAATGGCAAAAAATTGGGCGAATGTTTTAAGATACTGGGCGAATAATTTTTTGGAAAAACCCCCCAAAAATAGCCAATTTGTTCATATTTTTTTCCCTACATCTATGTTAGCCCAAGCATCGCCCACACAATATCATTCTACAGCAACCCTTGCCTGCAAACCTATGATGGATTTGTTTCCCCTTGTCAATGGGTCCAATGGTGACACAAGCTTTTGTGATGCAAGGGTAGGTCATTGCTTTGGTAGGGTACCCTCATGCTACATTAGTACAAAGAAACTTAGTTTGACCATCTTGTGCTTATCTTGCACTTAGTGCACCCCAAGAGACAACACTCCAAGGAGGAGGGCCCTCTAATACACGTGCCTTTCAAAGAACTCTGCGCTTGATGTACTAGTCCACTAAAGCATTTCCTTGCACTATTTCCTACAGTAACTCTTGGCTCTCAATCCCATCATGGATTTCTTTCCTTTTGTTAGTGGCTCCAATGATAGCACAAGCAAGCTTCCAAGATGCAAGTGTAGGTCATTTCTTTCCTTTTGTCAGTGGATTTCTTCCTTTTCTCAGTGGCTCCAATGGTAGCACAAGCAAGCTTCCAAGATGCAAGTGTAGGTCATTTATTATTAGGAGGGTGCCCTCATGCTACTTTAGCACAAAGTGACCTAGAGCTTGCTTGCTTGACCTTCAATATCCTGCACTTAGTGCCCCCAAAAGAAACGACACTCCAAGAAGGGAGACTCTCAAGCACACGTTCCTTTGAAAGAGCTCTACATTGCAATACATGTCAAACAAAGGCTTTCCATGCCACATGTCCATAAGAGCATTGTCAAGCATTACATCTTCCCAGCAAACCTTGGACTCACAACAATCTCATCCTAGACTTGTTTCCCCTTTGTCAGCCCTCCCTATGCTGCCACATACTTGGCATAAGTATAGGCCATGTCATGGTCATCCACAAGGCTATATAAATATTAACTTCATCATGCACCTCTTGTGCTTTGTGTGAGAGCACCCGTCGAGCTAGCATCCATGTCCACCAAAGCATTGCTATGCACAATGTCTATTCTCAACCACCCTTGGCTATCAATCTCACTTATGAATTTGGATGCCTCAAGGCCACTCCACCACCATTGCCTTATTCTATTCGAGCATCTAAGAATGGCGTTGAGGTTGATCAAGAATGGCCCTGGGGCCATTCTTTGATGCACCAAGGACATTCTTGGATGCACAAGGATAGCCCTAGGGACATTCTTCCATGGCCTCGGGCAACTCTGACATGGTTTGAGCATGGAGGAGGACCCCAAGGCATTAGAAAATGGCTCTAGGGAAAATCTTAATGTTGATGTGCATGAAAAGAATGGCCCTAGGGACATTCTTGGATGCCCTAGGGCCACTCCACCAACACGACCTTGATGCCATTAGAGCATCTAAGAATGGACTTGGGGTCAATCAAGTATGGCCCCAATGCCATTCTTCTCCTCTTGTGATTATAATAATGGTCTAGGGGGCATTCTTTGAAGCTCCGAGGCCCCATGCCACTCTAACATGGTTTTAAGCATGGAAGAGGGCCTCAAGGCATGCAAGAATGGTCCCCAGGCCATTCTTAATGTTGATTCGCATAAAAAGAATGGCCATTCTTTCTCCTCTTGTGAGTGTAAGAATGGACCCTAGGGCCATTCTTAGATGCTCCGTGGACAATCTTGGATGCACAAAAACGACCTAGGGCATTGTTTCATAGTTTTTCAGCCCCACCACAATAGCATGCAAGAATGACTTTGGGGCATGCATGAATGGCCCTAGGGCCATTATTAGATTCCCTAGGGCCACTCCACCACCATGCTCTTGGTTCCATTAGAGCATACAAGAATAGCCGTGGGATCAATCAAGAATGGCCCTAGGGCAATGCTTGCTCCTCTTGTGAATGTAAGATGGCCCTAGGCCAATCCTTACGCTCCAAGGACATTCTTGGATGCTCTTTCATCATCCAAGGCCACTCTAACATGGTTTTGATCATGGTGGAAGAGTACCTTAGGGAATGCAAGAATTGTCCTAGCGCCATTCATAATGTTGATGTGCATGAAAATAATGGCCCTAGAGACATTCTTGGATGTCTAAGGGCCACTCCACCAAACATGGCCATATTACCATTACATGAAAACTTTTGAGCATGGAAGAGTACCTTAGGGAATGCAAGAGTTGTCCTAGCACCATTCATAATGTTGATGTGCATGAAAAGAATGGCCCTAGGGACATTCTTGGATGTCTAAGGGCCACTCCACCAAACATGGCCTTATTACCATTTATAGCATCCACCAAGAATGGCCTTGAGGTCAATCAAGAATGGTCTTGAGCCATTCTTGCTCCTCTACTGACTGTGAGATGGCCCTGAGGTCATTCTTCCATGCTAGAAGGACATTCTTCTTGGTCCTCTACTACTGACTGTGAGATGGCCCTGAGGTCATTCTTCCATGCTAGAAGGGCATTCTTGGATGCTCAAGAATGGCCCGAGGACCATTCTTCCATGGCCACTCTAACATGGTTTTGAGCTTCTTGTCAATCAAGAATGGCGGCAAGGACCATTCTTTCTCCTCTTGTGAATGTAAGAATGGTAAGATTTGAATCTAAGGTACATCATATCAAGCACTCTTAGGTTTATTGAAAAAATGGTTTAATGAATTCGCACACCATTATTTGCTTGCTTTTGGGGCTTCTCCGTGAATCTAGATATAATTCTTAGTGGGGTGTCGAGACGGTCCCCTCCCTACACCCCACCTAGCTAGGTATGCAATGCCTTTCCTACACAAACTCATGATGTTGTCGTAGTCCATAACGTGGAAATTATAATGTTGCGAGGTCCCCGCACACCTCAGTACCTCCTGTATAGAAGCTCATGATATTGTCACAATCCACAAAGTGGGAATTATGGTGGGAAATCGCCCAAAACTTCTTGTGATTGAGAGGATGTTTAACCAAACATGTAACTTTCAAAGAATTTTGAGCATGTTTCAAATTATTTTGATTAATCTCTCTATTCTAAACTCTATTGGAGCACAAAATATTCATTTATTATATGTGAAAATATATGTATTGTTTGTAAATCACATTTACACTACTTTTGTGTTTTTTTTTTTGATTTCAATTGCAGAGAGCTGTGGTAGGTCAATTGCCCATATGTATTATATATTATCTTTTATCAATATATGTAATATTAGTAAAAGAACTTGGCTTACAACAACATTAAAATTAAACTACCTCACCTAAATATAATAAATTATTGGCTTCCAAATAGTAGGCTAAAAGGAAAGAACACACACACACACACACACACACACACACACACACACACACACACACACACACACACACAAATAGAGAGAGACTAGAGAGAGAGAGAGAGAGAGAGAGAGAGAGAGAGAGAGAGAGAGAGAGAGAGAGAGAGAGAGAGAGAGAGAGATAATACTCTAATCTAAAGCTAATAAAGGAGAGAGAGAGAGGGGGGGGGTGTAAAATAAACACATAACCTAAGAATAAGCTATGAAGGGACATTTTGAAAATGCATGTGAGGAAAGCTTTTAATGCCATGTGAAAAGTGTTACAAAATAACCTTTGATTTAGGTGCTCCTCATTGACATTTTCAAAGTGTATGTGAGAAAAGCATTTAATGCTGTCATACAAAAGTGTGTTTGTGTTTTTCAGTGTTCATCATTAACTGTGGGATGTCACCATGTATGTTGTCATGGCATGTTGCATAACATGACATGAAAATAAGCTAAATCACTCTAACTTCTATAAATGACTCAATACCAAAGACTAATCAACGAAGCTTATGCTCTTGCATACCAAACAAGCATAGACTAAGCCCACAAGCTCTTACCAAAGCTCTATCCTCACTAATTGCCAATGAATGAAGATAAGGCAAGATAAGTGCTATGAACCCACTAATGCCTATTTCCTTAAGCCCAATCAACTAATGCACAAGCTAATTGAACTTATTGCAAGCACACACTCCACAAGTGTCATTCCAAGCATGCATTCACAACACTCCAAACCCTAATACAAGCAACCAAAGCTCAAAATCCGCCCACACATTGATTCGTTAAGCAAACATAAGTTCACTTCATTAACTAATTAAGTACACAAGAACTAAACAAAGACTAGACTTAATCAAGCGAAGCTTAACACTTGAATACACATTGATAGAGTCACAACAAGAGAGAGAAGCCATGGTGTACTCCATTAATCACAAAGAGATTACAAGAGTATTAGCTTAAGCAACAATGCTTGAAGCTAGTAGGCTTAGAGTAGAGAGAGAGCTTTGAGAGCTTGAGAGCTAAAATACTTAAGCTCCTTCAATAGAATGACCAAAAAGCCCCCATCTCTTAGCAATGTACACTTTTATAGCTAGGGTTCTAATTCCTAGCCCATTCACACTTGGGCGGACACTATGAGATAGGATAAATCCGCAAAAAGATAGGAGCAGTAAAATGCAAATGGGTTTCTACAAAGCCTACCTTTTCGTTTCAGGGTAGTTAGCGATCTTGTGAAGCCAAGAGTCACAAATCCTATGTGCCAGCTAGAGATTCCCTCGTTTGACACACGAGGTATCCTTCATGAGCTAGCCGGGTGATGCTCTTTGCCTACGATCTCCTAGTGGGGAGTGTTGGTGGTGATTAGCCACTAGCTATGGGGACCCAACAATGGCACATTGCCAGGGAGCGGTAGCCTAAGCTAGTGAATCTCACCGCTTGTTTCGGGGTATTAGGAAGCTCCATTGGTTGCAAAACCTTTGGATTAGGACATTAAGATAAGGGTTCAGGAACTTGCATTTACATGTTGAGTTGTTGGTTCTCACAAACCCTCACCCACATTGCGGTTGAGAGTCTGCCACCCACCACCAACTAGTTTAGCATTGCATTGCATCATGTGCATTAACGCAAGCATAAATTCTACATGCAGGCAGTCTGCGAAGAATAACTCAAAAACGGTGAGGAATTTGCGAAAACTTTCTTCTGCAAAGTTGTAGACCACAATGATTCCACTAGGTCTCGTGGGCACAATCCTAAAAAACACATTCGTTTAGCAAATAATCAAAGAATGAAAAAACGCAATTGAAAGCGGGGTTGTTGAAGAGGACTAGAGGTAGAGAGGAAGAAGGATAAGGAGGCTCTATGTGCACCATCACCTTGCTCTGATACCATGTGAGAAAGAAGAGATGAGAGAAGAGACAATGTACTCAAGAACTCATCAATGAACCACTAGCCAACTTGATTAGAAATGAACTACAATGCCTCATATATATAGGAAAGTTCCTCCACCCTTTCCTCCACCCAAAAATGTGTGTAAATAGGAAAAAATAGAAATGAATGCTATAAATCCCAAAAATACCTAGAGGCTAAAGAGTGTGCCACTAGCGTGACACCATCTGGAGATGACACCTATCTAACAACACTTGGGCTGTCTCTTCCTCCACTCCAGGCCGGCATTCCAAAGATGGGTTTTGAAAAAGCCCTCGTTTCCTGTAGAGGATGTAGCATTCGTGCAACATCCATTTGTTCATATTTAGGTGTTAAGAGGTACTTTATCCCAATCAAGCTCATGTATTGGTCACCTTGTGTGACCCATACCTCAGCTTCCGCCGTGGGGGGATGGTATATCCTCTATTTTCACAGCCAATCTATTTAAATGATCACTATAGAGCTTTGCTCCAAACCGATTTTCACGGATGAAGACAAGTTTAGTGTCACTTCTTGGTAGGCCTAATTTCTTATTCTGGGTCCAAATTTCAGCAGTCAACTCCAGCTCTCTACCGCAGCACTAGCATGCAAAAATAAGATGTTCTAGCATACTAAAATCATTTGCATCCTATCAAGCATATACAAACAAGCATGGAGCACTAACTAATCGTTTTTATCACTTTATGATCAACAAGCCAATTTTATGGTTCATGCATCAATCTGCTGGTTCGGTATGGCCTACCTAACCTACTCCTATTGTGGAAATGAAGATACAATGACTTAAATGACAAAAAATAAACAAAACAAACAATACAGAATAAAAATGTTAGAAAGGGGGTTTTCTAAAATCCTAATTTCTCAATGAAGTAGAACAATGCAACATCCCATATTGCACTATCTCACCACACACAACCTTTCCTAATCCTTTGAGGTCCTCAAGAGTCCCACTCCTTGGCTACCTCGAGAGCCTTGAAGCCCCGCCCCAACCTCTCACCTAATCTAACGTAAATGTAAAAGTGCTCTAGACGAATCCAGAGGAACCTTTGACAATGCTAAGATGAGTAGACTCGCTAATCTAAGGACACCGTCCCCAGCAGCAGTGCCAATGTTAGCAGACCGCCGCGACGGACGTCAGAGTATAGCTTTACTAGGCACTAAACAACTTATCAATGCCAAGGGAAGTGACCCGATGTGCATGGAGGCATCGTAGGCTTGTCAGGCACTATGGAGTGAGTAACACAGTACAAACATCAACACAACCAAATGACAGGAGCTCAAGCCGTTAAGCATAAACACAGCACACTTTCCTACGAGCATACACAAGCTATTTCAATGAGTAAACATCATCAAATAGTCATGAAACTTAGTGATCATACACACATGACACTAGGGAACACTGCTAAGATCTCAAATCACTAAAATTGAGGCGCACAGAAATCACGATTTCGTATTGCCATGGCTAAAAATCAGAGATTTTAGTCGAGCATCATCACTAGGAACATGAGGAGCACACATCAGTTGAGCAAAGTCTATCGTATGACACCCAGGCGCCACGACCGCTTCTTCTTGTCTCTTTGCCAAGTAAACACCTGTGTATGCATGTCTCCCTGTTGTGCTTTGCATTGCCCACCCATATATTGAAGCTTGCTTTTCTACCTTCTTAGCTGGAGCAGCCGTGTGGCTGGCTTCAGAGTCATCGCCCATAAAGAAAACCAGGCTTGCAAAATACAAAGAATTTGCAGACACAAAACCCACAGTATGTACTACAACGCTTTCATAGAATAAGGATTTGCCAGGGTTGAATTTGAGATCATGTACTATTTAGTCTTCATCAATCACCACCCCAACATAGAGGTCTTTGTGATCATCTCTAGCCTAAAGGGAAAGAAAACTCACCCGACATAGAGGTCTTTGTATCATCTGTAGCCTAAAGGGAAAGAAAGCCCACCCAATATAGAGGTCTTTGCGACCAACTCATTAAATGTTGGCACACTAAAAATTATGGAATCATTTCAAAAAAACAGGTGTTTTTGTGATTCTAACATGGCAGATAGGTTCCCCTTGCTCTGTACTTCAGAATCTATTTAAACCCATGTATTATTACTTGAAATAGTCCAAAATTTAACATACATACATCGAAGGCATGTGTTTTTGGGCAACATGAGCCATTTGTTCTACTTGAAACATAGGGAAGACAATGCTAGAGAAAAACAACTTCAAAGAGAGCAAGACAGTGAAGGGGACCTGGGTACGCGACTGCCTCTCACAAACTCAGGAATGGAAGCTCGACCCTCTCCTACCTCCTACAGCCCACCCACACACAAACACAAACACATCCAAAGGCATGTCTTTTGGCAAAACGAGCCATTTGTAGTGTATCCAAGTGATTATAGCACTTACAAAATTTAGAAATAAGCATTCACCACACATCAAAGGCATGTCTTTTGGCAAGATGAGCCTTTTGTTTTACTTGAAATAGCCACCTATCATGGGAAATTCACCATACATCAAAGGCATGCCTTTTGGCAAAAAGAGCCAAAAAGTGCCCCAGTCTTGGAATCGTTTCTACGTGGAATCATTTCAAAAAATAGGTGTTTTTTCTGCCCCCAGGGCCACATCTTGTTCCCTGTAGTGTATTGATTAGTTTGATATGGTTACAGCAATTTTTGACTTTTCTGTGAGCCGTGGAATCGTCTAGAAGTCAGGTGATTCCACGCAGACATAACTTTCTTTGACAGTATTTTTTGCAATACCAACTCCCCAACTTGCTATACTTGGATCACGACTATGTCCAACACCTAAACAAGCCCAAACCAATGCATTTGGCCGATGTCCGGAAGGCCTCAATCATGCAGAAACACACCTCGCTCCTAGTTTACCTGGACGCAAGCAAAGGTGGTTCCGTGGGATAGAGAAAGTAATTCCACACCGCTTAAGAGTTTGTGTGGCAAGAAATACATCTAAAACACCAAAAAGACACTACAAGCCTATCACGGTCTCGGCACAAGCCGGCAAATAAACAATAAATGTGCTCCCCTTTCGGGAACCTTACCTTATCCCGCTTTTGATGTATTCCTGCAAAATGTCAACAAGCATACCAAGAATATGGCTTGCAATCACACACATGAAAATGGGTACCTAATCCTACTCCTAATGCAAAAAACAAAGAATGGTAAAGAGAATGTTTGGGAGCTTGGCTCAACCACAATATGGTATGTGAAATGGATATCCACACCCACATGCCACTCAATCTTTATCCTTTCCTAATCTAGCCTAATTTTGGTGCCCTTGGGATCACACACCCAATGCCCATGCTTACACTAACTAGCCTATCCAATGGTTTTGCAACTGATTGGAGCAACTAAATGGTGGTAAGTAAATCCGTCTGGCACTAATGTCCCCGTGGGAACTTGTCCCCGCGGTAGCGACGCCATTGTTGAATGGAGTTCACTATCTTTGCAATATGATGCAAGCATAGCCACACTCGTTGAACAAAGTGTATGGATAACACTAAGTCAATCCAAGGACTAAACCCAGTTAGTGCATGAAAGGCTTATCCCATGAGGGAGAGATGATTATCTAGATCTACTTACCCTTGCCCACACTTATTCTCACTATCCTTCTCAACAAGCATATTGCAATCCACATGGCTTCAAACAATGCAAGCAATGTACATAAGAATGCACACACACACTTCTCAATCCCTACTCAATGCAATCAATCCAATCGATGAAAAGAGCAATGGGTTTGCATTCAATGGCTCAACCCACTTAAACACACTAATAATCTACTTAATCAATAAAACTAGCATGCAAAGAGCTATCACACAAGTTTCATCTACAAGCTACTTCACACATAAAAGATGTAGCACGCATTCAATCTTCACTCATGAGCATGAAACTGATAAATGGGCAAGCAAGCACACATTCAAAGGTTAATGGAAAGCTAAACATTCACCTACTTGAACCCACACATTGATTCATAAGCTCAAACAAGAGAAAGAAAGAGTAGAGAGCATAGGGTTTCATTCATCACACACACATGTAACAAACGAAGCTTAAGCTAATCAACAAAGCATCATCAACATAATAGAGAATAGAGAATAGAGAGCCAAGCCTTCTTTCATTGCATAGGTTTGTGAAGGCTGTATTTTGGGCAAAATGCAGCGTTCTTCGTTTCCAAAGGATGGTTCTGTGCGGACTACTCACAAATTGGAACTTGTACATAGCGATGTATGTGGTCCTATGCAAACTGCATCGTTTGGTAAACACTTGTACTTCATGACTTTCATTGTTGACGATTACTCCAGGCATGCATGGGTGTATCCATTGAAAGCAAAGTCCGAAGTGTTTTTGTGCTTCAAACAATTTGTGCTAATGGTTGAAAATGTATCTAGTTATACTGTGGGTCCCCTCTGTTCTGATCGAGGAGGGGAGTACATGTCTAAAGAGTTTAATGCATTTCTGGTTGGTCGTGGGATAAAATACCAATTTACAGTGCCATATACTACGCAACAAAATGGTGTTGTTGAGAGAAAGAACAGGTCTTTAATGGAAATGGCACGATGTATGGTTAAAAGCCAATAGTTGCCACATGCATTTTGGCTTGAGGCTGTTATGTGTGCAGCATATATTTTAAACAGGTGTCCTCCTAAGGCTTTGTAGTCTATCACTCCATATGAGGCTTGGCATGGCAAGAAGCCATCGATTGGTCACTTGCGTGTATTTGGTTGTTTGGCCTATGCTCTAGTGCCTATGCAACAACGTCGCAAATTGGATGACAAGGCTATCAAATGTATCTTTGTTGGTTACAGTGCTGAGAGCAAGGGGTACAGGTTATATCATCTGCAATCAAAGCGTATCTTGATTAGTCGGGATGTTGTTTTTGTGGAAGATGTTGTGCAGCCTTTGTTATCATGTAAGTACCAACAAAGAGACTGGTATTAGCTCACGGGATGTATTTGATACTTTGTTGCCTCTATTTATAGGTGGAACATCAACTGTAATTAAGTCCTAATGAGGCACATGTATAGCCTATGCAGGTTTCAAATGACATCATAGATCAGCCCATTTCTGATGTAGATTTACAGCATGTAGTTGATGAGGACATGGCTGAAAATGAGCAGGCTAGAAATATGCCAAGGTGGCTGGTGCAGACTTTGCGTGACAGTAAATTAGATACACCTATGTCTAGTCATACTCGTTCAGGTTTCCAACATGGTTCTTATGCATCATATTGCTATGCTTTGGTTGTGTCTAGTTTGTGTGATGAAGAAGAGTCACTGTCATTTGATGAAGCACAAAATTCAAAAAATTGGTTGGCTGCAATGCAAAATGAATATGATGCTATCAACTGAAGAATGGAACATGGTCTTTATGAGATTTGTCTATTGGTAAAAAGGCCATTAGATGTAAGTGGGTTTTCAAGTTGAAACAAAAGCCTGATGGCAGTGTTGACTGCTATAAAGCGAGGCTTGTTGCAAAGGGTTATGCCCAAGAAAAGGGTTTTGATTATGAGGAAACCTTTGCTCCCACTTGTCGTATGACTACCATTCGTAGCATTTGTGCATTGGTGGATAATAATGGTTGGAATGTACATCAGTTGGACATCAAGACTACGTTTTTGAATGGTGATTTGCATGAGGAGGTGTATGTAACGCAGCCTCGTGGTTTTGTTCAAAAAGGGTAGGAAAACAAAGTGTGCAGGTTGAAAAAGGCATTGTATGGCTTAAAGCAAACTCCACGAGCTTGGTATGAGAAGATACATGCTTTTTTGAGTACACGTGGTTTTCAGAATAGTCCAACTGAGAGCACTTTGTATGTAAAATGTGCGAATGATGTACATCTAATCATTGCACTTTATGTCGATGACATGCTGCTCACTGGACCGAATGAGACTCATATTGCTGATTTTAAGGCTGATTTGAATACATCTTTTGAGATGTCAGATTTGGGGCATTTGCATCATTATTTGGAGATACAATTTAAGCAGTGTGATGGAGGGATTGCTTTGTGTACAAACAAAGTATATCGAGATATTGTTGCATAGATTCGGCCTTGAAGACTGCAACCCTATGGCTACTCCTATGGAGCCAGGCTTGAAGCTAAGTCTTCACTCATGATGCTGGAGATCATTTTGATGTCATTATCTATCAGCAGATAGTTGTTGGTTGCCTCATTTATGTATGCATTATGAGGTCGGACATTTAGTTTGCAGTCTCCCAGGTGAGCAGTTTCATGCATTGCCCAGGGTCTCAGCATTGGAAGGCAGTGAAACGGATCTTTCGTTACTTTAGTGGCACCATACATCTTGGGTTGTTTTATCCCAAGGGGGGATCATTGCCACCAGATTTACATGCGTTTTCAGACTCAGACTGGGCTGGTTGCTATGACACAAGAGTGTCCACCAGTGGTTTTTGTTTCATGCTCGATAGCTCATGCATATCTTGGTTGAGCAAGAAACAACCTATTGTGGCCACTTCTAGTTGTGAAGCTGAGTACAGGGCAGCAGCTACGGTTGAGTGTGTATGACTCAGGTGGCTTATGGCTGACTTGAGTGTTGGACAGGATTCTGGCACCACTATCTACATTGACAGTCAGAGCGCATTGGTAGTTGCGAGGAACCCAGTTTCTCATGCTCGCACACAGCACATTGAGGTGCATTATCACTATGTCAGGGAGAGACCTAGCAGGAGAGATCAGTTGGCTTATGTGCCAACACAGGACAACCTCGTTGATCTTTTCACAAAGGCACTTCCTCGTGAGAAGTTTGAAGCTTTTCACAAAGCTTTGGGCTTGTTTCCCTTTGTGGATTGATCTACATAGGGCATGGCACTTCCCTATACATGAGTGCCAGCTCTCGTTCACACCATCACTCCCAGCCTGAAGTGAGGAGCTATCTTGGATTATGTGCCTATTACCATCACTCCCAGCCTGAAGTGAGGAGCTATCTTGGATTATGTGCCTATTACCATCGACTCATTGAGAAATTTGCAGTCATAGTAGGTCTACTTCATGATTTGACCCGGAAAAAGGCTAAGTTTACAAGGGACAAAGCAAAGAAATATGCTTTTCAGACTCTGAAGAAGAAGCTTATATCGGGAACAATACTTATCTTACCCAACTTGTCCAAGCCTTCCGGAGTGGAATGTGATGCTTCTGGAGATAGCACTAGAGCATTTCTTAACCAAGAAGGACATGCAATAGCCTATGAGAGCGATAGGTTGCGTCCAAACGAGCAGTCGCTCTGGGAGTTTATGAGAAAGAGCTATTAGCAGTTATACATGCCCTCAGCAGAGCAGCAGTTGGAAATATTATTGTACTTGGAACTTGTGATCAAGACGGATCATCAAAGTATTCAATATTTTATGACGCAGACTAAACTCTCAGAAAACCAAATGAGATGGTCTAATTTCTTATCTTTATTCCACTTTCATATAGCTCATATTCCAGGGAAGCAGAATACGGTAGCGGATGCTTTGTCAAGGAAGGCCACAGAGTAAATGCAATGATCATAGCATTTCATTCAAGAGCTCGATGAAATGAGAAATCTTTATCTTGAAGATGAGGACTTCAAGGATATTATGCGAGCATTGTTGGATGTCTAAGAGAAAGAGCATTTTGCCATCAAGATGGCTTCCTAGTCATGGATTCAAAATTATGTGTTACTAAGGGTTTGTGGCATAAAGCGATGACCGAGTCTCATGAGCCTCCAGGCTCCATATGCGGGGCACAGAGGAGTCAGTGCTACAAGCAGTGCTATAGAAACCTACTTCTATTGGCCCAATATGTGGAAGTATATCCAAGAATTTGTAGCAGATTGCCTAACATGTCAAAAGGTCAAGTATGACAGAGGCAAGCAACCAGGATTGTTGATGCCACTACCTATGCCTAAGCAATGCTCGGAAAGTATTACCATGGATTTTATCTTTGATTTGCCTAAGTCATCAAATGGTAATACAAGAATCTAGACCACAGTAGATTGCTTCAGTAAACAAGCTCACTTTATTGTAGTCAAGAAGACGATCAAAGGAGACCACATGGCAAGACTGTTTATATCTCGGATCTTCAAGTATCATGGAATGTCTAATTCCATACTTTTGGATCGAGATCCAAGGATGACCAATTTATTCTGGAGAGCTTTGTTTGAGAATTTGGAAACTAAGTTAAAGTTTTCATCTTCTTATCATCTACAAATAGATGGTCAGAGGAGTGAGATAATAAATTCCATTATTCTAGATTTACTCAAGTGCTATGTGGGGGAGCAGAATAAGGAGTGGGAAAAGTACTTTCCACTCGTGGAGCTCGCCTACAACAACACAGTGCATAGCTCCACAGGAAAAGGTACCCTTTGAAATCATGGAGGGGAAGCCTAAAGTGCCTCCTATTCCCAAGACGAAGGACAAAATATTTTCAGCAGATGAGTATGTGCGAGATTTGAAAACAGTGTTTTCAAAAGTGAAGCAAGCCTTGGAAAAGTCCATGGTAAAATTTCTGAGCCCCTATAGGATTGCCTCTCCAATCCTTACCTATATTTTGTCTCAATCTTGCCTTGTAAAACCTTAGTAATACCCAATCGCCCTTCTTGTACTCAACCTTTCTTCTATGCTTATCTGCAACAACTGCTTTATGGTTAACCCTAAACAGTCTTAAAGATATTATGGACCATTCCACGTTCAAGAAAAGATTAATGATGTGGCCTTCAAGTTAGTATTACCAGAGCACTGGAAGACTCATAATGCCTTCCATGTGAGCCTTTTCAAACCTAGGACCATTGCCTTTAGAGCCAGCTCAAGAGGATCCACCAAAAGTGGACAAGATGGAAGAAATTTTGCAGCTTGAGAAAATTCTTCCACATAAGGAAAGGAAGGAAAAAGGTGGAAAGACTCTTTGGAAGTTTCATGTGCATGCTAGACACACATAAGCCATATGAGGTCTAGAGCATGGAGCTAGCATCGCAAGGTATGGGACGCCAGGGTGATTAGACTTGGCTTGTAAAGTTGGTTAGCAGCTTTCCACCGAGATCTCTAACCCGAGCTTGTGGGGATAGCCAAAGTTTGTGAGCCTTGCTCACTGCTATCATGGTTGTGAACAGGGACAAAACAAAGGACCCATCAATGCAACAAGATCTACCAACCAAAGTATCCATCACCAAAAGCACACAAACGACAACCTCAATAAGTTTTAGCCCAAACAAAGGATACAGGCACATAGATTAAGTGATAGAGACCAGCATAAGTGGATAGAACACTAAGCCACACAAAGCATCAATTCAATGGGATGGCTTTCTACGCAAAAGTCAATGGAAGCACAAGGATATTGCCATGGCAATAGAGAGCTATGGTTGCTAAAATTGGAGTTCATTGCTTACAAAGTGCCTTCCGAGATGACAACCTTGACAAGTGAACCTCAAAGAAATAGGACAACCACTGAAAGATCAATACGAAAGTAGAGGAAATCAAAGCAAAAATGACAGTGGCAAAACAATGCTTCTGCCTTTAGATGGACAATAACAAAAGGAATCTCTATGGAGATATGGATCCCTAAAGACAACTTGGCTCAAATATCTTCCAATGGAAGCAAAAGCTTAGTCCAAATTCATGCAAGGGAGCATAAAGTCAAAGGCCTACAAGGACTGGATCGTTTCAAAAGACCTCATCATTGCTCAGGGATATTATGAAGGACAATCACAAATGTGTTTACCAAAAGTCCTGGCACAAACTAAAAGAAGTAGTTATGTCTCCAATGGAAATCAACCTAAAGACACAACTTCTACATATAAATGGAGACCAAAAGAAGTTGATACAAACAAAACCACAAGTTACAAGGCCACCACATCACAGATTCAGTCAAACAAAGTGAAGTGGGTTCCAAAGAAACTCATTGCCTTAGAAGAATCCCAAATCTCTTCAACAACAATATCCAATAAAGGTCTACAGTGGGTTCCCAAAACAGGTTCTACTAATGTCAAACTAGTTGAATCAGATAAGGCTACACTGTTAGCCTCAACTCCTTCGTATTTTGCAACATTTGTAAATCCAATGTTTGATCCAAACCCCTCAACATCTACTGTAGATTTCAATGCCTTTTACTTCTAAACTTGGATCAACTTGCAGAGGAGGTGTTTGCATTGGAGCATGCGCTATGCCTCAAACATGGCAAAATGAAGGGGAGTTCAAAGTCAACCAGTCTAAAAAAGGAGACCCCTATTCAAGGTACTATATTTTCTATTTGTGTACTTCAAGACACAATCAAAGAAGTCCAAAGTCGCCACCAATGAAAACGTATTGATAGGCATAAACAAATGAGCAAGGCGTCAATCCCAATGCTTCAAGTCATAGCTACACTGTGTACATAGTTTGCATGTGCTTAAAGCTTATTTCTTTTTCTTCATTTGGCATGGAATTATGCTTAAGCTAGAGAGTTGAGCTATTAAAAATGCCCTTTTAGGAGTAATGGCAACTATTAGAGTGCTCCCAAGTGCTCTATGTACTACATTTACTTCTAAGAGCAGCCATCATAACTCTTCTCTTGCACATCATATTGTTGACTGCATATTTTGTGTATGCATACTAAGGTGTCTTACCCTTGGAAACATACATTAGGCACCATTTTTGCTTCCATCCATGCACTATCACCACATGAGACACAATCTGAAGAAAGCTCCAGCAGATGTACATACTCAATAAGATCGACAAGCAAGGATACTTTTTTCCCACTAGGTTTTTTTCCCTCGGCCAAATCAGGTGTCAAGCACCAAAGTTGTTTTTATTTCTCATGTACAACCCTAAATAAATCGCCAAGCTACTTCACTCAATGCAGCTAATATTGAGATTGATGAATTCTCCAAGCAACAAAGTCTCTATCACCAACAAGTGAGCTTCATGAAAGACAACCAAAAGTTCAAAGCTCACGTGACATCTACCCACACTGCTCCAACATGGGGAGGTACTTATATGCTACACATCGGTAAGTATTGGTATAGTAAACTTAGTCATTAGAAATTCTTTTCATAAACTGGTTGCTACTAACACTTTTCCATGCAAGTGAGCTTCATGAAAGACAACCAAAAGTTCAAAGCTCACGTGACATCTACCCACACTGCTCCAACATGGGGAGTTACTTATATGCTACACATCGGTAAGTATTGGTATAGTAAACTTAGTCATTAGAAATTCTTTTCATAAACTGGTTGCTACTAACACTTTTCCATGCATGCTAACCTCATTTTATCACATTTATGCTTTGGCTATGTAATATGGTAATAGCTTCCACTTTAGTACAGTACCAGAAGTACCTGCTAGCCATGTTCTTCAAGAGCACAATGATTCCCCACGGCTTAATCCAAATGCAAAAAATCTAATGCTTTGAAAATTGTGGATCTCATTTACCTTAATGGTAAATCCATGACTCAAATCCCACTATTATTAGTCCCATTCCGAAACTTTAAGCCTCAATTCATTGGATCTGGATCATCTACATGCCAAACGTAACTAACTTTCGAACATTTTCTTTTCTCATTTGTAAGCAATTATTATGCTAACTCCTTAACAATTGTTCATTATTCAATGACAATAGCATGTGTGTATGCTTGTAACAATTGTAGCTAGGTAATTCATTGGCTAGATCTTCACTTAACAATTCAATAATCAACAAACAAAAAGATAAATCGACATGTATTAAGGGCCAATTTGTGAGGCCGGCCCCCCCTTGAAAGGCTCTGTATTATCTTGTGCTCAAGATCTTCCAAGAGTCATTGCTTGAGCTAAAATACAATCTTTAGGACCTTAGATCCTAGGAACTCCATCACCAAGACAACTTGATGGCTTAAGAGAGCTTGTGTGTACCATTCTCCTTTTCTAAAGCACTCAAATACCACACGAGCAAGGAGTACTTTCAGAGAGAAGGAGTAGAGTGTATGTAGTGGTAGATGGAAGCTTTCATGGAGAGATTCATACACTAAATAACTAGCTACCAACAAGGGAGGCAGCATAAGCGAGATGAAATTATGGGAAACTGTGGAGAGATGAGTGTAGAGCTAGGTGAGAGCTTTCTATATGGCCCCTCCATGCATGAAACCGAGCTTGCATCCAAGACTTGTGGCTCTCTGAAGCTCAACTTTTGCAAAAAGCAAAGGAGATGCTATTTTTAGTTGGAAAAAGGTGGGGCACCCACTTTTTAGCATGGGGAGCTCACTTTTGGGAGGCGCCTTCTTAAGAGGTGGCTTGGGGGACACCCCAGCCCCTTTTCCCACTCTCTAGCCCACTTTCCCACACTTTTGAGCCCTCCAATACATGGTCCCAGCCTTATTTCCTTCCGGTAAGCCATATTTTGTCCGTTTTTGGTCCTCCACCGTTTGACTTCTCGTAAATCATGGTGAGTTCTTGGAAAATTTTCCAATGCACCTTTGAAGTAGCATTCACCTATGGGCACTTCCCATTGCCCGAATGCACTTCCTGCATGTCATTTTCTTAGCTTTATTGACCTTCTCTCTCCAGAAATAACCCGTTTCTAGTGAGAGAACATCCGTTCTAAAGCTATTAACTTGTGTTATGCACCTTTGAAGGTTTATTACTCGTATTGGCATTTTCGCTAATGCCCAAATATACCTTCCAACATAGCCTTAGCTTTATTTGATATTCTCTCTCTAGAAATATCATGTTTCTAGTGAGATAATATCACTTTTCAAGCTACTAACTTATTTTATGCACCTATGAAGGTTTATTCCTACCTTAATATACCTTCTTGCATAACCTTGTCTTGCTTCCTTTGTTTTCTCTCTCTAGATGGCCACTTTTAGAGAGAGAAAACTTGTGAAGCTCATCAAAAATATAATAAAATATAATTTTGATGACATTACCCCGCCCTTAAATCATAGTCATCCTCGACTATGCCGTATTAAGGAAGGCCTTAACATCTTGACTTATGCTTTGGATCCACTTTTAGCAAATTACACCATTCCAGAATAGAACTAGTCTACCTGGTGCTTGGGAGACAAAGCTGCCCCACAAGCGTGTAATATCTGGTAGCAACTAGACATCCTTCCGTAATAGATTGCTAGTCTATTCGGTGCTTGAGAGACGAGGCTACTGCAAGCTTCTCTCTCATACATGCATGCACTTTTAACTTGAAAACAAAATGAAGAGAAAAGAATATGGGAAAACTTTACCGTTTCTTCATTACTTGGTTTTACCTTGTCTTGTAACTTTTATAACCCTTGACTTTGGTTATACGTATTTACAAGAGCCATTGAATCTTTAAGCTGCGGCTCAACCATCCATTTAGCATCATCAAATGATTAATTCTTAAACTTAACCAAATACTTACGAAGTACCTTACCATTTCGTAGCAGCTTCATGCCTAAGGATACTTTCTGGTTGCAGAATTTCCTCAAGCTCATCAAATTCTGGTGGGTCTTCCATAAGAGGTTCCGTAGGAGGAGTACCCTGATAAACCTTTAACAAGCTTACATGAAAGGCGCTATGAATATGCCAGTGGGCTGGCAACTTTAGCCTATAAGCTATTTCGTTTATCCTTTTCAGAATTTGAAAGGGTCCATGATAGCGACGTGCTAGCTTGGCATAGTACTTTTGATGACCTGAGTGCCTTCCTTGCCAGTCTTTTCCCGTCTTTTGCCTTAATCGAGCCTTTGGGAACTTGAGCAAAACCCAGCCATCTTCCTTGAATTCAAGGGGTCTTCTATGCTTATCAGCAGTGCTCTTTTGCTTCTGCTACGATACCTTTATGGCATCCTTTATCTTCCCAAAAGACATTTGAAGATCACGCACATACTCATCCGCAGAGCGAATGGGCATCTTCAAAATTGGTGGAAATTTTGGTCTACCTTCGATGATCTCAAAAGGAGACTTTCTGGTAGAGCTATGCACCGTGTTATTGTATGCATACTCTACTGACGGTAGGTATCTTTCCCATTGGTTGCGATGATCTACATCATTAACATAGTTCTTAAGTAGATCCAACATAGTGGAATTGACTATCTTGCTTTGACCATCCGTTTGAGGAAATAGCCCTTGCCAAAAGAGACTCATCATACGAGGATCTCTATCTGAGACTATTGACTTTGGCAAGCCATGGTACTTAAATATCTGTGAAATGAAGAGGTTAGCCATATGATGTGCTTTGATAGTCTTCTTGACAGCTACAAAGTGTGCCTGCTTACTAAACCTGTCAACTATCGTCCAAATACCTGTATTGCCATGAATTGATTTTGGGAGGCCAAAAATAAAATCCATGGAAATACTCTCCCAAGGAGCATCTGCTGGTATAGGTAATGGGCTGAAGCAAGCCCAGTTGCTTTCCCCTATCATACTTTACTTTTTGGCACGTCAAGCATTGGGAAACATATGCCTGAATGTCCCTCTTCATTGACGGCCAATAAAAGTACATTTCAATAGCATTGGTTGTTGCTTGAATGCCACGATGCCCCGCATAAGGTGGTGCATGTGATTCGAGCATAACCTTCTCCCTCAACTCTTGAGTTACACATAGCTTTGAGTCATAGAGAAGAAATCCATCTTTTACCTCATATGGATCCTGTTTCTTCCCAATGGTTAAAGCTGACATAACATTAGTCTGGATCACTAGCATATGCATCTACCATACTGGTAAGATCTTTGTGATATGCTATTGATACAGCATTCTCTTGGTCTACGTGAGAGAGCATCTGCTACTAAGTTTTGCTTGCCAAGAATGTGAGCAATATGAAAATGAAATTGCGAAAGAAAATTTTCCCACCTCATTTGCTTGTCCGACAGCCTCGTTTGCGTCATGAAGTACTTGAGCCTTTGATGATCCGTTCGTATCATGAAAGGATTCCCCATTAGGTATTCCCCATTAGGTAGTGCTTCCATGAATCTAGAGCATGCATTACTGCAAGTGACTCTTTCTCATAGATTCCTAGCACTCGCTCTTCAAGATGTAAGCAGCGGCTTTCATATGCTATAGCATGCCCTTCTTGCAAAAGCATGGCACCTAAGCAATCACCACTTGCATCACAATGGACCTCAAAAGGCTTAGTGAGATCCGGAAGCACTAACACTGGTGGACATGTCATTAGCCTCTCCTTCAACTTCATGAAAGCCTCATTTTCTTTAGCTGTCCATTGAAATTTGACGTTCTTCTTAGTCAAATCATGTAATGGTCCCGCTATAATAGAAAATTTCTCAATAAATCTTCTATAATAGGAACACGTTCCTATGAAGCTTCTAACTTCATGTAGATTCCTTGTTGGATCCATTCCTCAGTTATCTTCTACTTTTCAGGATCCATCCGGATACCATCTTTGGAGATAATGTGACCCAAGTATCGAATCTCTTGTAAAAATAACTCACTCTTTTTACCATTGATAAACAACCATGATAAACAACCGGTTATCATGTAATTCTTGAAAAACAACCCTTAGATGGCTCTTATGTTCTTCCATAGTCTTGGAGTATATGATGATGTCATCAAAGAATACTCTTGTGTAAGCGTGATGCTTACAAAAGATCCGTTCCATCATTCGGTTGAATGTGGCTGGAGCATTTGTGAGCCCAAAAGGCATCATAAGGAATTCATAGAGACCGAATGTAGTGCAAAATCCAGTCTTGTGAATGTCTTCCGGTATACCGTACGAATGATAACCACTCTTGAGGTCTATCCTACTAAAGTAGGAAGATCCTTGGAGCTTATCTAATAGATCTTTTATCCTTGGAATCGAAAAACGATTCTTAATGGTGTTCTTGTTTAGCGCATGATAGTCCACACACATGCGGTATGAACTCATTAACTTGTGCCATAATCTCTTCCTGTTGCATAGGAGAGACTCTATAAGGCGGCTTGTTAGGCGCTGAAATGCCTGGGATGAGATCAATTCTATGATCATCTTCTCCTCTTGAAGGAGGTAGTTTCCCTGGGATAGAATCCGTGAAACACTCTGAAAACTCATTAAGAAATTCCTTATCTATTTCTTCTTGATATGAGTTACTTGATTCAGATAAGAGAGAATTAGCACTTTCAGGTGAGTCCTTTACAAAAATCATATACGCGAAAATAGCAGACTTTATTGATTTTTGAATAGAAACCTGAGATACAATAGGGATGGTATGTCCCTTATCGTCAACCTTTAAGCTAATATCTCGATCATGATGTCTAAAAGAAATGACTCTATCTGGGAGACTAAGCTTAGCTCTCATCCTGTGAAACCATGGCATTCCAAGCAAAACATCTTGATGTTGGAGAGGAGAAATAAAGAAGTCCTCCTGGTCAACATATCCTTGCACATGAATATGGAGCTTTCCAATCCAAGGGGTCACTGGAACCCTTTGCCCAATGAAAGCACTTGTCGCATCAAGTGCATGACCCATCTCATGCTCATGTATGCCCAACTTAGCGGCTAACTCCGTTGATATGAAGTTATGTGTAGAGCCTGTGTCAAACAATATGAGACTATAATGGTCTCATACTTTGCCCCATGCATATAATAAGCGTGATTCTTCTGGATCGTCCGCGTGCTCTGTGAGAACCATATTGCTTGAGGATTGTCTTTCTACCTGTCTTTTTAGGACAAGCTCTAGAAACATGACCTTTTTTCCCACATGTAAAGCACTTGTTCTCCTTGCGATAGTGCTCCATCTCTTTGGGAGAGAGACGATTGCTACCCTTGTAGACACCCTTGTCCTTCTTCTTGTCACCTTGATTCTTGTTATGAAAAGAAGGCTTAGCACCATGTTGGGACTTATCTCCTTGTTGCTGGACTTTATTCACGACTTTGTAGCAAAGATCTTGGATGCTACCAAAGTATGATGAATGATTCCAGAGATAGTCTGGGGCTTTTGTGCATTGACATAAATCTTCATGTCTTCAGGAAGACCAGCACAAAACTGTTGCTTTTGCTTAAGAAAATCTATCCTTTTGAAGACAGTGGCTTTGAGATGTGCATCCCAAAACTTGTCCACATACTTTTGGACAGTTTCTGCTTGTTCAAGCTTTAGGCTTTGCCATGCCGTAAGGACATCGTCTTCAGCTTCTTCAGTGAGAAATTGCTTCATGATAGCAGTTCTACACGTCTTCCAAGTGGTTGGAGCGATGCCTTGGGTTCTTAAGCTAGCCCACCATTGCATTGCAGACTTTTGGAAGTACATAGCAACATGCCTTATTTTTGAGCGCTCGTCAAAGTGCTCTCCTCCAAAAGCTGAATCAAACTGTTGGATAAATTCGAGGATTTTATCCGTAGCTCCATAAGTTCCGTCATCATAGGAGAGGAAGGTGACATTCTTCCCTCCTTCTTTGAACTTTTCCAAGTGGTGAGACCTCTTCCATGCTGGATGTACACACCTATGCCCCCTTCTTTTGTGCTTAGCCTTTGGTGTAGCTGCATCGGAACTTGATGAATAAGAAGGTGGAGATGGAGGAGTTGGAGACCTCCTTCTTCTTTGTCGTGGATTCCTCCTATCACTGCTTCCTTCACTGGAGAAAGAAGGGCTATAGGAAGGTCTAGGATGCCTTCTCTTTGTATTACGGATAGGAGAGCGCTTTGGACATCGTCGTCTTGGGGTAAGAGAGTATAGGCTTGCTATCTTGACATCACTCAGCCTTAGTTTCAGGATGTATTTCCTTGGAAGATGTCCCTCACCTTCGTATTGATGGAAAGCATCAATACTCAAAAGATCCAGAAGCAAGGGATTGGATGAGAGTCAAGACTTTTAAGGAGATTCAAGGAGGGTTTAAAATGAGGCAGTACTGCAAAATCTCTTAAAAGCATTCAGTGAGTTACATTTGTTTGGTGGTATGGCACCTAGTGTTGCTCACCCACATCTAAGAGTGTATACACTTCTATTTTTCTAGATTGGTGGACGTCCCCCTTTAAGCGATCTAGATTAATATCAGGAATTCTATAGGCTAGGACAAGTTTTTGTTCGGGTGCGCACACTAGGTGAGTGCTAGTGCTCAACAAAAACAAGTCTGAGGCGGCATGAGAATTCATGAGTTATCGACCAGGAGCAAGACTTTATGCATCTTGTTCTAGTATGTTTTTGGCTAGCTAGTATCAGGGATACGAAAGACATGGTCGAGGTTACTGTTGAGTACTATCAAGATAGGATAGTAAGTCTCTAGAAGGAGGGCTATGTGCCTCAAGTTCAGTTAGCTTAGCTACTATGAGCTAAGGTTCCACTCTCTAAAGATGGGAGTCCAGGAGGGCAGTAGGTTTGATACACTACCCCAATTTTTGTATTACTAACTGAGAACTTTTGCATCACTTCTTTAGAGTGTCTATGCGTAATTTTATGACTAACTCTCCCAAGGTGCGAGAGTGTACATATGATCTGCACAAGTTGTGGGATCAGTGTCGGTTATGAACCGAAGAGGAATTTTTGATAATGATGAAGACACGTGTGTTATCAAACATTATTGAACCATTAGGCATTTCTCATGAACAAGAAAGAATTTTTCCCGTGAGCCTTGCACTAAGATAGATAGACTTGAAGAAGGTTTTACTTGGGAGAATGTCTCCATGCTTAAGAAGCATTTTCCTACCCTTGTTTTTGAGGATGAAAATATTTTTCCAAGAGGGAGGTAATGTGAGGACAAGGGTCCTACGGACTATGTGTTAGTACTTGAAAGCTATGCTATGATATCTGTCATGGCGAGCCGCTAACACCCGCATCACTGCCACGGACGTAGCATCAAAAATTAAAGTGTTGCCTGCATGTAAATCATCAAACATCTCCCAAAAAAAAGGTAAATTTTTGTGATAAACTCTTTTATAACCTATCATAATATTTTGATTTTGGCAATTCTTATTTCCCAAAAACATCTCGAATGTCAAGGAAAGCATGATTCAATGATATGTTGAGCTTTTGTTAGGTTGTAGCAGCTCCATATCCATAGTTCAAAGTATTCAAAGAAAAAATCTAAGAAAACTTCTATGTCTGGGCGCACCACATGATAAATGTCATCTTTATCCTTCACAATTCACGTCATTAGCCCAAGATGGCATAAGATCGCCATGTTGCATTTTAGCTAACTTAAGTAGTAAACCCTCTATATCCAAGATAAGTACTCTCCTTTGTTACTCAAGAGTAGGTAGAGGTGGTAGTTGTCTAGGGGTGGTTGATGACTTGGAGGAGGCCCCTGATGAGGTTCAGGATGTGGTTGTTCACACTCTAAAGAAGAATGCCATTCTAAAAGTAACACATTTCCTTGTTTGGGATCTGAAATCAAAACACAACAAAATTAGTCTCGTCTTTTGGCCAAGTGGTTGATCCAAAAATCATCCTCTGTGCTCTAGAATGGCAAAGTGGTGAATCTGGGTCTAGAACGGGTGATTTAGAAATCCTCTACATGCTCTCCAATTCTAGAATTGCCAAGTGGTGTTTCTAGAAATCCTCTTCAATTCTAGAATGGACAAGTGGTGGATCTGGAAATCCTCCTTTGTACTCTCGAATGGTCACATCGCGGATCTGGGTCTAGAATGGACAAGTGGTGGATTTAGAAATCCTCTGCAATTCTAGAATGGACAAGTGATGGATCTAGAAATCTTCTTCAGTTCTAGAATGGTCAAGTGTTGGATCTAGAAATCCTCCTTTGTGCTCTAGAATGGCCAAGTGGTGGATCTAGAAATCCTCCTCTGTGCTCTAGAATGGCCAAGTGGTGGATCTAGAATTCCTTTTTATACTCTCCAATTCTAGAATGGCTAAGTGGTGGATCTAGAAATCCTCTTTATATTGTCCAATTCTAGAATGGACAAGTGGTAGATCTAGAAATCCTCCCTTTCATGTTACACAATTTTGGAATGGATAGGTGGTGGGATCTAGAAATCCCCCTCTTCATGTCCTACAATTCTAGAATGGACAGGTGGTAGTCTAGAAATCCTCCTACTCATATAACACAATTCTAGAATGGACAGGTGGTGGATCTAGAAATCATCCTCTTCATGCACCACAATTCTAGAATGGACAGGTGGTGGTAGATCTAGAAATACTCCTCTTCTTATTACACAATTCTAGAATGGACAGGTGGTAGATCTATAAATCCTCCTCTTCATGCTCCATAATTCTAGAATGGACAGGTGGTAGATCTAAAAATTCTCCTCTTCATGCTCCATAATTCTAGAATGGATAGGTGGTAGATCTAGAAATCCTCCTCTTCATGCTCCACAATTCTAGATCGGACATGTGGTGGATGTGAAAATCCTCCTCTCATGCTCCACAATTCTAGAATGGACATGCGGTGGATGTGGGAATCCTCCTCTTCATGCCCTAGAATTCTAGAATGGATAGGTGGTAGATCTAGAAATCCTCCCTTTCATGTTGCACAATTCTAGAATGGATAGGTGGTAGATTTAGAAATCCTCCTCCTCATGTTACACAATTCTAGAATGGACATGTGGTGGATCTATAAATCCTCCTCTTCATGCTCTACAATTCTAGAATGGACGACAGGTGGTAGATCTAGAAATCCTCCTACTTATGTTACACAATTCTAAAATGGATAGGTGGTGGATCTAGAAATCCTCCTCTTCATGCTCCACAGTTCTAGAATGGACAGGTGGTGGATCTGGAAATCCTCCTCTTCATGCTCTAGAATTCTAGAATGGACGGGTGGTAGATCTAGAAATCCTCCCTTTCATGTTACACAATTCTAGAATGGATAGGTGGTGGATCTAGAAATCCCTCTCTTCATGTCCTACAATTCCAGAATGGACAGGTGGTAGATCTAGATATCCTCCTCCTAATGTTACACAATTCTAGAATGGCCAAGTGGTGGATCTAAAAATCCTCTTTATATTCTCTAATTCTAGAATGGAAAAGTGGATATGGAATCCGTCAATTGGGGTCTGGATCTTAAATCTTGCAAATTGGGATCTAGATTTTAGATCCAAACCCCAATTTGAAGGCTTTTCGATTCACCACCTGGCTATTGTAGACCCTAATTAAGGGGTTTTTGATCCACCCCTTTGGCAACGTAGACCCACCACTTGGCCAATCTAGACTCCATTGAGGGCTTCCAAACATTTCCAAATCAGGAGCCCCCTTATAGTAGAGTGCACTCCAACATTTATAAAAATTGACTGAAGAGTAACAAATTTTCCACTAAAGTTTATAATTGACTTTAAAACCAAGATAAAAGTTTCAATAAATACTCTTAATAGATACAAAAAAAAAATCTTGTCAATTCATGATTACAGAAAGACAAAATTCCTCCAAAAAAAACTCATAATCATTGTTACAAGTTGCTTTGTTTCTTTGAATGAATTGCTTCAAGTCTTGAAATGAATACTCCTTAGAACAATATCCTTGAAAGATATCTGTAAGAAACCATCACAGATTAAGTTTCTTCCTTTTGAATGCAAACTTGTTTCGTAAAATCATGTATTGGGTTGTAATTATCATTCATGTTGAGTAGTACCTTAGCGACTTCTATCGAGATGGAGAAGATTATACTCATTCAACACTTTCTTTATGAAAGCCTTTGTAGTGGTTGGCTTCAACTATGGTGTGGTACAACCCAATTTTCTAGCTAAAGAAATCATTTGTGGTCCCTTCATGCTATCAATACTGATTCGTTCTTTTGCCATTATTTCTTTTATCTATTCTCTTCTGTTTTCATTTTCACTTCTTACATTAGCTGATGCCTCCTATTTGTCAAACAAACAAGCTTTTGTATCTTCTCTGCAAGTGGTAGCCTATCTATGTTGATTGTCTTCTATGACCATTTCAAGTTGCGATCTTTCCAAAAATCCTTGGCGCATTTGTATTCATTTTCATTAGATATTCGGGGTTGTTCGTAACGATGAGAGCCAATGACCTCATGCACATCTTCGCTCTCATCAAGCCGCAATAAGTATGGGAGCAACTCTTCCAAATATTTTCGACCATCTTTTCTTCATCAAACTTTATAGGAAATATGCAATTGTTGTCAGGTGAAACACATCCCTTGTATGGAGAGTCATCAATAAGAACCGTTCTCTAAGCATCACATTCAAAGCATACAGAGATTTTGGCCAATGGTTTGAACTTTGCCTGAACTGTTGGGTTATCAGGTCTAACTAGTTTATTACTTTCACAAATGTAGCAAGCATCTTGAGCGCAAACTACAAAACAATGCAATATCTCTCCTACTCTGTAACATTCTCAATATTAGAAGAACATTACTCTCTATCGCGCCATTGACCAAATCCCATCATTAAATCTTTCTAATATAATCTTCATAAATTTGATGCATCCCGGTCTTAGGACAATATGTCTTCTTGAATCCATTTAAATAGATTCATGTATCGAAGATGGGATGAGTAGCCTATGGCCCTATGGCCATAGGGTCTTTTTTGAGAGTTACTATTATGTAGGGGTGCTGCAACCTCTAAAGGATGCACATCTACGTTAAAGAACGCTTTAGAGGTGAAGCCTATGCCCAAAGCATGCTTCTCAAACATAGCTATGGTGGGATGATGCACCTTGTGTTTGAATGCAAATCTAGGTAGAAAAATGCATAGGGAGAGTACTTCTCTTTGAGAATAGATTGCCTCATAGGAATAATTATGGAAAGTTGAGTGCTAGAGGGGATTGTTGGAAGAACTCTTGTGAGGGGACACAAAATTTGTGGAGGCTTTTGCAAAGGTGCAGGGTTTTCTTTTACTTGAAGGTTCCAAATAGGAATAATAACACATCAAATCAACAAAAGGAGAAAAAGAAAGATGCAAATGAGGAAAATGTAGAGAAAGTCTTAGTTGTGGCTGAAACAGGTTATCAATTGCATTGACTGTCACCAACTCCAATTCTTGTGGATCCTACTCCACATGCATTTTTGGATACTATAGTTCAACCCGAGGAAGAAGTGTTGGACAAGCAGATTGAAAAGAACTCTAAGAATGGTCTTGATGGATACATGGGTATTGAAGAGTACTTCAAGTTTTAGTGTGTAGTTCACAGCATTGATCCCAGTGGAGCAGTGTGAAATTTCTCTAATGGCGTACAAATGTAGACCATTATCAGATAAATATGTTGAGTATTTGGTAAAGCAATTTGTTGGCCATTCCAGGCCTAATTCCAATACTGCAAACTTAATGCCATATGATCCAAAAACTCAAGAACCCTTGCAATTAGATGAGGTTCAATTTGAGAAGTTGGATCAGTACCATTATTGGATTCTTGAAAAGGCTCTCCTTTTCAAGAATCCTTCTAGCTACATGTGTATCTCTTCACAGGGTGCATCACCCCTACATATTCCTTCTTAGGAGGTAGCCTATGGCTAGAGGGCCATAGGCCCCCCTCTTAAGCCTTCTTTTGGCTCCTAGGTTTTTCTTAGTAAGTCTTCAGAGGCATCATATGGCCACAAGGCCATAGGGTCCCCCTCTCTGGTCTACCTAGATTTGCATCCCTTGACATGGTGCTTCACTGCTCCATAGTTACTCTTGGGAGGCAATTTTTGGCTAGAGGGCTGTAAGGCCCCCCTCTCTACCTTTCTTCTAGCTAGTTTCATTGGCATCCCCTCCCCTTATTCACTCTTTGGAGACACCTTATGGTAAAAGTGACATAGACTTCCTCTTACAAGAAGTCTTCCTCTTGGATCTTCATCTATTTACAGGGTGCTTAACACTTGTATAATCACTCTTGAGAGACACCCATATGAACAAGGACCATAGGCTCCTGCTATACCAAGCATTCTTTCCACTAGATTTGCATGTATTCACATGGTGATTCACTTCTCCATAGTCACTCTTTGAGAGGCACCCTATGGCCAAGGACCATTTGAGTTAGTCTTTGGGCTTGACACTATCCTTCCTATCGAGAGTTCCTTGTCCCTACCTTATGAGTTGCAAAGCAATTAGATTGGATAGGACATAAACTCTCTCATAGGGTTTATGAAAGGGTGGTGGTAATGAACCATGCGAATACTCCACCCAACCTCTTATATATAGGCCCTTGGCACCTCCTATATATAGGCCCTTGGCACCTCCTATATATAGGCCCTTGGCACCTTCTATATATAGCCCCTATACATGCATGGAGGGCTCCTAGCACTAGGACCCTTGTCCTCACATTACCCCCCCTTGAAGAAATGTTTTCGTCCTCGAAAACAAAGGTAGGGAACTGCTTCTTAAGCGTGGAGACATTCTCCCAAGTGGAACCTTCCTCAGGTATATCTTTCCACACTACTAACACCTGTTGTCTAACCTGGTGTCTAGTGCAAAGCTCATGAGGCATAGGGTACCCCTCTAGAGTGACTATTGAGTGTATGTAGCTAGAACAATGCATGAGAGGGGTAGCCTTTAGGCTTCAAGTAATAGGGTGCCTATGAAGAGTTACTATGGAGTGGTGAAGCACCATGTCAAGAGATACAAATCTAGGTAGACAAATGCTAGAGAGCGGGACATGATGCCTCTCAAGACTTTACTATAAAGAATCTATGAGACTGGCTAGAAAAAAGCTTGAGAGGGGGAGCCTATGGCCCTCTGGCCATAGGGTGCTTGTCAAGAATGAAAATGTAGGGGTGATACACCCTATGAATGGATGCATATACAGCTTGAAGCATGCTGGAAAAGGAGAGCCTATGGCCCTATGGCCATAGGGTTCCTCTAAAGTTATGGATGGGTGATGACCCTACAAAGGGATGCAAGAGTGAATGGCCCTCTGGCCATAGGGTGCTTGTCAAGAAGGAAAATGTACGGGTGATACACCGTGTGAATGGATGCACATACAGCTTGAAGCATGCTGGAAAAGGAGAGCCTATGGCCCTATGGCCATAGGATTCCTCTAAAGTTATGACCCTACAAAGGGATGCAAGAGTGAATATGGGGAGGTGATTATGCAAGAGATATTGTGGGGAGGTTATTCACCATGGATAGTGCTTGAAAGGGAGATGCTATGGATGTCTTAGCATAGGATACCTTTCAATAGTACGTAAGAAGAGCCTATGGACCTAGCTAGAAGAATGCTTGAGAGTGGAGCCTATTGCTATTTGGCCATATGGTGCCTCCCAAGAGTTACTATGGATCAAAGAAGCACTAGGTGTAGGTATGCAAGTCTAGGTGGATGAATATTTTGAGAAGAGCTACATATGGCCATGTGGCCATAGGGTGCCTCTCTTAAGACTTACTATGAAGAGGCAATGAACCTAGCTATAAGAATGCTAGAGAGGTGGATCCCATAGCCCTCCAACCATAGGCTTCCTTCCAAAAATAACAATGCAAGGGTGATGCCCCATATAAAGGGAAGCACATTTAGCTAGATAGAATCATTTTGAAAAGGGAGAGCCTATGGCCTTGTGGCCATAGGGTGCCTATAAAGAGTGACTTTAGAGATGTGATTCACCTAGTAAAGGGATGGAAATATAGTGGGAGGAATGGTTTTGAGGGGGAGCATATGGCCCTTGGCCATAGGGTTCCTCTGAAGAGTGACTACAGATAGTCTCTAGATCTAGGTAGTAGAATTATTTAAAGGAGCATCCTATGGCCCTACATCCTATGGCCATAGGGTCCCTCTGAGAGCAACTATGTATGGGTGGTGTGGCCCATGAAGAATGCACATCTAGGTTAAAGAATGCTTTAGAGGTGGATTTATGCCCAAAGCATGCTTCTCAAGCATAGCTATGGAGGGATGATGCACTCTATATTTGAATGCAAATCTAGGTAGAAAAATGCTTATGCAAGGGAGCATATTTCCCTTTGGGAATAGGGTGCCTCATAGGAGTTATTATTTAAAGGTTATTTCCTATAAGGGTATCCTTGGAAAAATTCTTGTGAGGGGATCTTATGGCTCCTTGGCCATAGGGTTCCTCTCATAGAGTGACTATGGAGAGGTGAATCACCATGTTAATAAATGAAAATCTAGTGGGAAGATTGATTGGCCCAAGGTGCTTACTAAATAGGGTGTCTCTCAAGAGTTATAATAAAAATGTGATGCACCATGTAAATAGAAGAAGATCCAAGAGGAAGAATAGTTGTGAAGGGGATTCTATGTCCCTTTTACCCTAAGGTATCTCCAAATAGTGAATATGGGGAGGTGATATACCATATAAAGAGTGAATATGGGGAGGTGATATACCATATAAAGAGTGAATATGGGGAGGGAATGCCCATGAACCTAGCTATAGTGGGGGACCCTATGGCTCTCTAGCCATAGGGTGCCTCCCAAGAGTTAATTGGAGTGGTGAAGCACCATGTAGATGGATTAAAATATAGGCAATAAAATCCTAGAGATGGGGACCCTATGGCCTTGTGGCCATATGATACCTCTTAAGAATTACTATGAAGAGATTATGAGGCTAGCTAGAAGAACGCTTGAGAGGGGTGGCCTATTGTTGTTTGGCCATAGGGTGCCTCTCATGAAGGACTATGTAGGGGTGATGCACCATGTGAAGGGATGCACATATATCTAGAAGCATGGTTGAAAAGGAGAGCCTATTGACCCGGTGTCCATAGGGCTCCTCTAAATGTATATGTGGGTGATGACCCTACAAAGGGATGGAAGAGTGAGCATGGGGAGGCGATTATGCAAGAGTGATTGTGGGGAGGTGATTCACCATGTAAAGAGAGCTTGAAATGTTGGACTCTATGGATGTCTTTTCATAGGCTACCTCTCAAGAGTGACCAAGAAGAGACTATAGCTAGAAGAACTCTTGAGAGTGGGACCCTATGGCAATGTGGCCATAGGGTGCCTCCCAAGAGTTACTATGAATTGGTTAAGCACCATGTCAAGGTATGCAAGTCTAGGTGGAGGAATGCTTTGAGAAGAGGAACCTATGGCCATAATACCATAGGGTGCCTCTCTTAAGGCTTACCATGAAGAGGCAATGGACCTAGCTAGAGAATGATAGAGAGGGCCCTCCAACCATAGAGTTCCTCTCAAAAATTACTATGTAGGGTTGATGGCCCATATAAAGGGATGCACAACTAGCTAGCTAGAATCATTTTCAAAAGGTAGATCATATGGCCTTGTGGCCATAGGGTGCTTATAGAGAGTGACAATGGAGAAGTGAGGCTCCTAGTAAAGGGATGTAAATGTAGTTGGAAGAATGGATTTTAGGGGGAGCATATGGCCCTTTGGCCGTAGCGTACCTCTACAAAGAGCCTTTAGATCTAGTTAGGAAAATTCTTGAGACGAGTAGCCTATGGCCCTATGGCCATAGGGTCTTTTTGAGAGTTACTATTATGTAGGGGTGCTACAACCTCTAAAGGATGCACATCTACTTTAAAGAACGCTTTAGAGGTGGAGCCTATGCCCAAAGCATGCTTCTCAAAAATAGCTATGGTGGGATGATGCACCCTGTGTTTGAATGCAAATCTAGGTAGAAAAATGCATAGGGAGAGTACTTCTGTTTGAGAATAGATTGCCTCATAGGAATGATTATGGAAAGTTGATGAGTGCTTGCTAGGGGATTGTTGGAAGAACTCTTGTGAGGGGATCTTATGGCTCCTTGGCCATAGGGTGCCTCTCAAAGAGTGACTATGGAGAGGTGAATCACCATGTGAATACATGCAAATCTAGTGGAAAGAATGCTTGGTATAGCAGGAGCATATGGTCCTTACTTCATAGGGGTGTCTCTCAAGAGTGATTATACAAGTGTCAAGCACCATGTAAATAGATGAAGATCCAAGAGGAAGACTTCTTGTAAGAGGACGTCTATGTCACTTTTACCATAAGGTGTCTCCAAAGAGTGAATAAGGGGAGGTGATACACCATGTAAAGAGTGAATATGGAGAGGGGATGCCAATGAAACAGCTAGAAGAAAGGTAGAGAGGGCCTTACAGCCCTCTAGCTAAGAATTGTCGAGTGGTGAAGCACCATGTCAAGGGATGCAAATCTAGGTAGACAAATTTTAGAGAGGGGGACCTATGGCCTTGTGGCCATATGATGCCTCTGAAGACTTACTAAGAAGAACCTAGGAGCCAAGCTAGAAGAAGGCTTGAGAGGGGAGCCTATGGCCCTCTAGCCATAGGCTACCTCCTAAAGAAGGAATATGTAGGGGTGATGCACCCTGTGAAGAGATGCACATATAGCTAGAAGGATTTTTTAAAAGGAGAGCCTATGGCCCTATGGCCATAGGGTTCCTCTAAAGTTATGGATGGTTGATGACCCTAAAAAAGGATGCAAGAGTGATTATGGGGAGGTGATTCACCACATAAAGAATTCTTGAAAGGGGGATGCTATGAGATGTCTTAGCATAGGCTACCTCTCAAGAGTGACAAAGAAGAGTCTATGCTAGATAGAATAATGCTTGGGAGTGGGAGCCTATGGCTATGTGGCCATTGCCTGCTTCCAAAGAGTTCCTATAGATTTTTGAAGCAACATGTCAAGGTATGCAAGTCTAGCTCGAAGAATGCTTTGGGAAGAGGAACCTATGGCCATGTGGCCATAGGGTGCCTCTTAAGATTTAACATGAAGAGCCTAGTTGGCCTTTGCCAGAAGCATGCTTCTCAAGCATAGTTATGCCGAAAGGAAGAGCATATGAATATACCTAGAAAAGTGCTTGAGAGGGAGGGCCTATAAACCTTTGGATGCTTCAGAAGGGCAACCTATAGGATGCCTCTCAAGAGTGTCTACATAGGGTTTGGGCGGGAAATTTGAAATTTGAATTTCCCCCCAAATTTGAATTTGAAAGTTAAACCTGATATTTGAATTCGAATCTAGGCAAAAAATTCAAAATTCAATCTTGGTTAGCTGTCTTTTCATTTTCTAAAATTTTTCAATTTTCTAAATTCAAACTTGTAGTGGGAGGATTCCTACACAAATTCAAAATTCAAGCTTGAATTTTAGAGGGATTTTTGAGCAATCAAGGAGATTTTCAATTCTTCCAAGAGGATTATTACAAAAAAGTACAAGGTACTATTCATTGTTTATGTTTCAATTTCTTGGTAATGATCCTTTTTGAATTACTCCATTAATATGAGATTAGTGTATGGATTAGTGCATTAATAAGAATGCTAATTATTGTGTAGGTAATTAGTGCATTTAAATGAATATTTCTTTGTATTAGTGTATTAATGTGAAGGTTAAGTGTGTAGTTAGATTGATTAGCAATCAATGACTTCATTAGTAAATAGACACATCAACAAAAGGGAAACACTAACCTTGAAGTGCGACGGGAGATTAGTGGTTTGAGGATGATGATGAGAGTACACGCCAAGAAGACAAATCTGCATGAATGACACTGATGTGTGTGTGTGTGTGTGTGTGTATGTGTGAGTATGTGTGTATGTGTGTATGTGTGCGTGTGTGTGTGTGTGTGTGTAGAGGCAAGAAAGGTGTGTGTGTGCACAGTTGGAGAAAGGGATGAAGAGGGCGGCAGGGAAGCAAAGAGAATGGGATAGAGGCGGCTCAAATCGACAAGATCAGGACGCGAGGGAGAAAAGGGGGCCCGATTGACGGTGGCGTCAATGGGCGCACGACAGAACATGGAAAGGGAGCACGACAACGGTAAGGACAAAGGCGGCTCAAATCGACAAGATCAGGTCGCGAGGACGTACACACATCACATGTGATATGTAATCTTTGCAACTGTACCTAGGTCGCGAGGACATCACATCTGGTGCCTAGGGAGGTGTATGTATTGCTATTGGGGAGACCTTGTGCTTTGTGATTAAGGACAAAGGCATCATAGTGCCCTAGAGAAAAGAGTGGATGATTATGTGCATAGGAGAGGACAAGGTTGGATTTCTTAATGTATATGCTCCTAATGTGCCGGTAAGGTGGCCAAATTAACATTTGGATGCTGATTGGAGACTCCTTACCCACAGCTGAGTGTTGGTGCATGGGACAAGACTTCAACGTGCTACAGGATAGGCGAGGTGGTAGCTTAGCCACCATTTAGGGTGCTAAGCCAGCAACTTGGGAGGATTTTAGATGCTTGGCATGTGGAAGGATTTAGCGAGACCTTTTGGAGTTTCTCCTTCTCATGTTTGGACAAGATGGTGGGGGATGCTAATCTCTCTCACATTGATTGTTGGTATGTAGATGGGTGGGCATGCAATTGGGGTGGGAGACTATTGGGATCCTAGCAAGGGGTCAATCTTGGTAAACCACCAACATGAAGAAGATTAATTTAAAGTTTTTCCCTGTGTAATATCCTTGATCTTGAAGCAATGTTTTGTACAGGTTCATGGAAGTGAGATTCGGCACGTTTTGTGTTCAAATCTCACCTCTCGTCGGATAGATCATTGTGGTCTCTTGGGATTGTTCCTACGACGTTAAAAGCCTCTCTCTCTCTCTCTCTCTCTCTCTCTCTCTCTCTCTCTCTCTCTCTCTCTCTCTCTACAATATTGTAGAGCTTACGTAAATCAGGGACAGAGTCTCTCCCTCATCCCCACCGCCTCTCTTTTTGGGTTTCGGTGATCCATCATATCCCTGGTAGATCATCTTAATTCTCCAAATCGACATGTGTTGGAATCCCACTACGTACTATATGTTGCTACCTCTTAAAAACCACCACAATAGGTAACTGAGAGATAGACATGGATCCGACAGTAGGCTCCAGGTATAGAATTGTGCGCAAGATCGGAAGCAGAGCGTTTGGTGAGATTTATCTCGGTAAGCTGTGTGCGTGTGTGCGTGCATGCGTGTGTGTGTGCGCACGTGCACGTGCGCCCCTCCACTTTCTCTCTCTCTCTTTCTGATTCCGCAAAGCTAATTTTTGTTAGGGTTTGGTAGTCCGATCATGTATATACATTCACAATGTGGTCCGATGTCCCTGGGCCCCCACAGCAACTTCCCCCCTTTAGATGTATATACATATCATGTAATATGGGGGGCAGCTAGACCCTCATGCCAAGTAGTGCCTGCCTCTAATTAACTCGTATTATCCATTAATCTTTAACTTTAAAACTTCAATGTGGTCCGATGTCCCTGGGCCCCCACAGCAACTTCCCCCCTTTTAGATGTATATACATATCATGTAATATGGGGGGAAGCTAGACCCTCATGCCAAGTAGTGCCTGCCTCCAATTAATTTTATCAAGTACTCCACATTGGGATAGGAACTTCTCCACCTTTTTCCATACATGATGTACTACTTTGCAATCCCACAAAGAATGCCTTAATGATTCCTTCCCACTTTTGCACCAAGGGCACATGGGATTACCTTCCCCCCATTTGGCAGTAAGCTCCTTGATAGGTAGTTTGTGGTGCAATATCCTCCACAGCAATAAATTGAGTTTTCTAGACACTGAAGCTTTCCATAACTTTTTGTTCAATTTGCAATAATACAATGTCACCCTGCAATCTGCCCTCTTCCACTTTTCTACCATCCTAGACAGCCATTTCACTTCCACCCTCTTGATCTTGACTTTGTGACCAATCAACTTTTCGTTGATCTGCCACTCCTTCAGAGAAGGCTCAAAAGAAATAAAGGGAGTGGAGGGCCAATCAACTTTCCATTGATCTGCCACTCCTTCAAAGAAGGCTCAGAAGAAATAAAGGGAGTAGAGGGCCAATAGCTTTTCTAGTAAATTAAGAAATAATCAACATAAAAACTTCCCTAATCAACTGCAGAGTTGTGCTGTCTAGAGTCGTGATATCCTGAAGGTGGCAGAAACTTGTTTTGGCCATAACTTCTTCATCCCAACTTCGAATTGGGTCATCCAAGTACTCAAAAGAACCAGAATAGGTCTAGTAGAACTGCAAAATTATGCTCCAAATAGCCGTAAATGTGACTTTTATAAAAGCGACTTAATTTTTACTTTTTTAGGCTTAGACGAATTGTATCACTTAAAATAAGTCCTTTCATGCATTCAAATCCACCAAAAATCATAATTAACATATTAGAGCTCAATAGTGCCCAATGAAAACCTTTCCTGACTATCTAACCCTTAAGGTTGTAGCACATACATAAAAATAATTAATTAATTCCATTATGCTTACTTGACAAGATCCCGTTTCTTAAAAATTTTGTATCGTTGTCAATTATGAACAAATTGCGTTTGTGCAGTGTTCTATTTTAATGTTCTTTCAGTTTTTTATAATTGCAATATTTAATTCTAGTTTAATTTGAATTACGTGCTTTTGTCTATCATATATTTCTGCGCTCACAAGGTAATCAACTATTGATATATGTGTGTCAAGATGAGATCCCGGACTAATTGGTTTCTATGTATTGAAAGCAAACCACTTGTATACCTTCTTTTAATTTCTTGTGTAGGCATACAGATTACTCACAGATTCACCACCAACTGTGCCACTATCAAGAACTTGTATCCAAACCCCATCTACCTCACTCTACCTCACAAACCATAAACCCATCCATTACTTTTAGCTTAACCTCTTCATCCCCGCAACGTGCTTTTGGTTCATGGTATTTCAATATTTTTTTCCTCATTGAATTAAATCATTTGTTGTATGAAATTTTAGCTGTAAAAAGTCTTGTTACCTAATAATCATACAGAAAAAGATGATTTAATATAGGTGCAGGTAACTTGGGTGACATTGTCCATGGACAAGATGCCTGTACATGCATTCATGTTCTTTACAGTTAGAGGCTACTTGTACATGCATTCATGTATGGTTTTTTCTTTTTTTGGCTTTATAGTGAGAGGCTATAGGTCTGTGCTTGCATGCATCCATTGACAAGATGCCTGTACATCCATTCATGTTCTTTACTGTGAGAGGCCACCTGTATATGCATTCATGTACTTTACTGTGAAAGGCTACTTGTGCAGGCATTCATGTATGGTTTTTTTTTGTTGGCTACTGGCGTGTCCATGCATTCATGTACTTTATTTTTGTTGGCTACGTCTCCATGCATTGATGTATGGTTTCTTTATCCTGAATTTTGCAGGGCAAGATGTGTTGGTGTCCTCCATATGTGCATTTTGAGAGGAAGACCATGTTTTGCATGAACAAAGCCCAAGCACACGAAGTATATGACCTTACCGACTCTGGAGTGGATGCATGAATATTGACTAAGGTAGACTTTAGAGACAGTGACTGGTTAAAATGATCAAGAAGGTGCCAAAGAGGGGCAACAAAGCCATGTTTTGCATGAACAAAGCCCAAGCACTCGAAGTATATGACCTTACCGACTCTGGAGTGGATGCATGAATATTGACTGAGGCAGACTTTAGAGACAGTGACTGGTTAAAATGATTTAAGAAGGTGCCAAAGAGGGGCAACAAAGTGAAATTCAGAGATGGTGGCTCCATGATTCCAACCTCTTGCAGATCTGCTCTTGCTGCATGTGAATCCTTTGCACCATTGATGTGGTCCCACAACAAACTTTCGACGTTTTTGAGATATGCATTGGGTCCAAGAGATGGTTGATGCAAAGACTTGTCCAATAAGGTAGTTGAAATAGAATAGAATACCTCTTCATCCCATTGGGGAGCCCTTCATCAAGCGCCTTCATGGCTTGCCAATGTCTCTCGCGACCATATGTGGAGGTCGACGCCTGATGAATCCTTCACGCAATTCATGTGGCTTTGAGAGATGACATTTATGGCCCTGGAATATCATCTTTTTAAGTGCATGTGACCTCCGTGCATCCAGTCTTGGCCCACAAACTAGACATGCATGGTAGCCACTAGTGACAAATCCTGAATACTCCCCATAGCTACAAAAGTCATGCATAGTCCACATAAGTATGCCTCTAATACGTGCCTGCTTTTGTCTTCCACCTTGATGTCGGACCACAACTCCTTTAGCTCATCTATAAGAGATTATAGATACACATCTAGGCGATTGTTTGCAGATACACATCCATATTCTTTACCTTGTAACGACCAACACTAGCAAGCTGAATATCAAATGCCCCTTCTTTGTCGTCAACCATGGTGGAATGTTGTAGTTCACAACAACTACGGGCCACACACTATATGTTGCGCTGACCAAACGGATTAACTCCATCCATTGCCAAACCAAGCCGCAAATACCGACGAGGGCTCTTTTGCAAAATCTAGCCAAGTCTCTTTGATGTGTTTCCATGCCATGCAAACTGCAAGAATGCGTTGCACACCATCCATGGAGCGGTTTTGGGAGTGCCAAGACATAAGGCTTGCAATTGATTTGCACCTGAACATGTGTTGAATGCGCGGTATTAGTGGAAAATGCCTCAAGACCTTCTCCGGCATAGTTTCCCCTCAAAGATCTTTACGATATCTGTCTCAGCACCACACTTTGGATATTTTTCCAAGTCCTTGTACTCCCTTTGAAAGAGGACACAGTCGTTGGGGCAAGCATGTGTGGAATTATAGTCTACGCCCAACTTTCGGAGTATCTTTCTTGCATCATCTCTGGAGCTCGGCATTGTATTCTGAGACAGCAATATGTGATTCTTCAAAAGCCTACACGTCACACCATGTTGAACATCGAGCAAGCATTGTAAAGATGCAATAGTCGTTTGTTTAAAACATGCACACACATTACCTGAATAGCTCTGTGACGCTTTTATCACTCCAACCAAATGACCCTTGAAGGTTTAGCAACGTAAGAACTGTCTTCAGACAGGAAATCCTCGAGCCTTCATATAAGGGTGTACGAGCCTCTTGCTTCATACCCTCGGCCACCACAGGATCACTTGCCTCAAAAATTGCCTCGAGCATGTCATCCATCTCTTGTTCGAGCATCTCCACGTGTGGATATTTATTGGCATTCACATCAAGAGCCATAGGCATAGCATTTTGCAAACCTTTAGTGCCCGCCACTTGGTTGGACCGCATGCAAACCCACCTAACTGGTTGCAGGACTCTTGTCGCTTCCCTAGTGTTGGAGTCCTGTGAGAAGCATAGCCCACATATAAATTTAAAGATACACACAGGCTTTAGACATCCACGTACTATGATCAATTTACCGATGAAATATGTTGTGCAACCACTTGATCAATAATGGTGGGATCAAACTGGCCGTATTCCTCCACATGCTGCATCATTACACGACGTTGTCGTAGCATTGCCCATTTGCACTGGTTGCAAGGACATAACGCTGGGTCCAGCTCTAAGGTGCACACATGTATTCCCGACATGAGGCCTTCCCGTCATCTCATATCCCCGGGAATCCATAGAAAGTACCGACATGAGGCCTTCCCGTCATCTCATATCCCCGGGAATCCATATAAAGTATCCAGTGATGAGGCGGATTCTAACCTCCAGTGCCCGTATCCAGTTTCGGCTTCTCTCATCCTCGGCCCGCCACACCTATGCTTCACCACAGGGGGGTGGCTTCCGGACATCACCACAGGCATGCTTCAACGTGCTACAGGATAGGCGGGGTGGTAGCTTAGCCATTTAGGGTGCTAAGCCAGCAACTTGGGAGATACTATGCTTTGCCTTAAGGATTTTAGATGCTTGGCATGTGGAAGGATTTAGCGAGACCTTTCGGAGTTTCTCCTTCTCATGTTTGGACAAGAGGGTGGGGGATGCTAATCTCTCTCACATTGATTGTTGGTATGTAGATGGGTGGGCATGCAATTGGGGTGGGAGACTATTCGGATCCTAGCAAGGGGTCAATCTTGGTAAACCACCAACATGAAGAAGATTAATTTAAAGTTTTTCCCTGTGTAATATCCTTGATCTTGAAGCAATGTTTTGTACAGGTTCATGGAAGTGAGATTTGGCACGTTTTGTGTTCAAATCTCACCTCTCGTCGGATAGATCATTGTGGTCTCTTGAGATTGTTCCTACGACGTTAAAAGCCTCTCTCTCTCTCTCTCTCTCTCTCTCTCTCTCTCTCTCTCTCTCTCTCCACATAAGTATGCCTCTAATACGTGCCTGCTTTTGTCTTCCACCTTGATGTCGGACCACAACTCCTTTAGCTCATCTATTCGATTATAGATACACATCTATAAGCGATTGTAGATACACATCCATATTCTTTACCTTGTAACGACCTTGTAACGACCAAGCACTAGCAAGCTGAATATCAAATGCCCCTTCTTTGTCGTCAACCATGGTGGAATGTTGTAGTTCACAAACAACTACGGGGGGCCACACCAAACGGATTAACTCCATCCATTGCCAAAGCAAGCCGCAAATACCGAGGGCTCTTTTGCAAAATCTAGCCAAGTCTCTTTGATGTGTTTCTATGCCATGCAAACTGCAAGAATGCGTTGCACACCATCCGTGGAGTGGTTTTGGGAGTGCCAAGACATAAGGCTTGCAATTGATTTGCACCTGAACATGTGTTGAATGCGTGGTATTAGTGGAAAATGCCTCAAGACCTTCTCCGGCATAGTTTCCCCTCAAAGATCTTTACAATATCTGTAAGCACCACACTTTGGACATTTTTCCAAGTCCTTGTACTCCCTTTGAAAGAGGACACAGTCGTTGGGGCAAGCATGTGTGGAATTATAGTCTACGCCCAACTTTCGGAGTATCTTTCTTGCATCATCTCTGGAGCTCGGCATTGTATTCTGAGACGGCAATATGTGATTCTTCAAAAGCCTACATGTCACACCACGTTGAACATCGAGCAAGCATTGTAAAGATGCAACAGCCGTTTGTTTAAAACATGCACACACATTACCTGAATAGCTATGTGACGCTTTTATCACTCCAACCAAATGACCCTTGAAGGTTTAGCAACGTAAAAACTGTCTTCAGGATGGGAAATCCTCGAGCCTTCATATAAGGGTGTACGAGCCTCTTGCTTCATACCCTCGGCCACAAGATCACTTGCCTCAAAAACTGCCTGGAGCATGTCATCCATCTCTTGTTCGAGCATCTCCATGTGTGGATATTTATTGGCATTCACATCAGGAGCCATAGGCATAGCATTTTGCAAACCTTTAGTGCCCGCCACTTGCTTGGACCGCATGCAAACCCGCCTAACTGGTTGCAGGACTCTTGTCGCTTCCCCAATGTTGGAGTCCTGTGAGAAGCATAGCCCACATATAAATTTAAAGATACACACAGTCTTTAGACATCCACGTACTACGATCAATTTACCGATGAAATATATTGTGCAACCACTTGATCAATAATGGTGGGATCAAACTATCCGTATTCCTCCACATGCTGCATCATTACACGACGTCGTCGTAGCACTGCCCATTTGCACTGGTTGCAAGGACATAACACTGGGTCCAGCTCTAAGGTGCACACATGTATGCCCTACATGAGGCCTTCCCGTCCCCTCGAATCCATATAAAGTACCGGGAATATGAGGGCCTTCTCAAAGCTCAGGGACCTCAGGCGCCCAACCTTAATCTACTGTAAGGAGTCACCTAGGCGTGCAAAAGGCAGGAGCTTTTGGCGGTGTCAGGTGTGTATCCTAAACTGCCCAAATCCGACGGGGGTTCAATTTATTGGTTTGGGCACAATGGCGGCGGCCTAAACCCTAGGTTGTTTTCGAGCACTTCGAACTGCAGAGTCGATTGATGAGGCGGATTCTAACCTCCAGTGCCCGTATCCAGTTTCGGCTTCTCTCATCCTCGGCCCGCCACACCTATGCTTCACCACAGGGGGGTGGCTTCCGGGATGCGCCCCACATCACCACAGGCATGCTTCACCACAGGGATGCCTTCTCTCTCCGTCGACTTCTCACATCTTCCTCTACCCCATCCTCCTCCGCAGGCCTTCCTCTCTCATCTTCCCCTTCCAGGTTGAAGTTCTGGTGTTCAGTTCTGGGCCTTGTTTTCACGGTGGTGGTTGCGAATGAGGGTTACTGTGTATATCTGGCATGCCGGGGAGATGCCCCAAGCATGATTCATCGGGAAGACCAGATGTGGATCCCTTCTACGAATATGGATACTAAAGCTCTGCTGGACAAAGACCCAGATGGACGTTTCTATATGATGGTTGGATGTCCTGGAATCGGTAAGACTACACAGTTATGTGATGCTGCAAGGGATAGGGGAGCAGCAATTTATCTTGACGGGGCTGCACACAAGTCTTTCAAAGCCATACAGGCGACTATCAATGAAAGGTACAAAAGTCTTCGTCTCAGTTTTATGTCATGGATGCGTCCTGAGTCAGGACTGGAAATCGTTGGCGAATTGGCTTTCTGGGTCAAACTATTTAGACGAAAGCAGCTGGTCTTCATAATTGACCATATTGATAAGCTGGCTGAAGCAGATGTTTTACAGCTAGTTTCATGGGCGAAGACGCAAGCTGATGGTAAGCGCGTCAGGGTAATCTTGGTGGGGTCTGAGCAGAGTACCAGGCTAATTTCCAACTCTGATACCAGAACCAGAGGTCGACTTGTGATGTGTTATCCTCCAAGCGCTCAGGAGGTAAGGGAGGCTCTGAGAAAGTTCATGAGTACCCACCCAGATAAGTATAACCTGGATGTTGAGGAGTGTCTCTACCTCCGAGGGACATGCCCAACTGAGTATGGGCATGGCGACCTCCTCGCCACAGAAGAGTATTTAATGGAGCAGTTCACAGAAAAGCATGCCAGATTTGAGAGGCAACGCAGGGATTTCCGTGATGTAGGTTTTTGGTTCACGGCAGGGTCTAATGGCGTGTCATTGGTGGAAGACAGGTAATTGGTGGCTCTCCAGAAGTACTATGTCCCTGACCTAGACATGGTACTGTCTGAACCCTGCATACTGTATTATAAGAAAAAGGTGTACTTTATCTCCGGCCGCAGCCGGGAAATGCATGCCGATTTGGTGCTTCAGGCCTATGGAAAGGAGGTCCTGGAAATCTCTGCAGAAGTCGCAAGGCTCTCTGCAGGAGTCGCAAGGCTGTGGTTTTGGCAACGTTCAGATATGTCACAGAAACTGGTGACAGAAAAAGAAAAGCTGGTGATGGCAAAGGAGAGGGTTGCGAAAATTCAAGAGTGCATGTCTAATAAGTCATATGAGGCTTATGGCCCTTTATATCAGACAGCATGACCAGTTAAGGCTGAGCCGGTGTGAGTGGTGTATGTGAAACACCAGCAGAGGAGAAAGGGAACAAGAGTGCATGAAGTGGAAGAGCACATATAGTTCAATCTGTGATGCATGTAAGTTTGCCCTGGCACATGTTTTTTTTTGGGATAGATATCTCAGTGTCTCCTTGGGTTGCACATGTTCAACAACCCAAAGGATTTATAATGGTAACACTTCTTTTGCAGTTGCACAAAAAAAGTTGTGGTAGATTTATGTAAGACGAAGGTCCACTCAAGGCCATGCTTTATGCTAACTAATTAGCCTAGGCTTGTTTATACGGACTGCTTGGGGGAATAAGGTCGTACACATGTGATTCAGGCCATGGTTTTTTCAAAAGATCGGAAAACATCATGTATGCGATTGTTATATCAAGTCTAGCTTATATCCAACTGGATACAATTTAAACCTTGGAAATCGTTCATGATGATACAATTTAAACCTTGGAAATATTGAAATTTAGTTTTTCTTTTTGGTAAAGAACTGTTCTTACAGGAGGAAAAAAAGGCAAACTAAGAAGTAAATAAAAAATCAATCTCTCCGATTGGAGAAATTAATACAAGTTCCTTTCGAGGGGGGGCGACCTCATAAATGCAACCCTCAGTATTGTGTTCTTGTTGCAATCTTTTCTTTTAGCAAATGTTTACGTGAATCATTAGCTTTTCTTTCACAGTTATTGATTAAATTAAGTCTTTGCCAAGAAATACGATTACATTGGTATCAGAGCTTAGGCTTTCTTTCTTTTTGGAGAAAGGAACAGTTCAGGTATTCCATGAAAGGTTAGGTCTGTACATAATCTGAAGTAAGAGGAATTGGGAGCTATTACCCTTCTTCCTGTTGTGCTAGAGATTGGGGGGAGCTCCTATCTTAATACTGCACCTCTTTGGAGGGTACCTATGGTTTTAGTAGTATTGGGAGCTATTACCCTTCTTCTAGTTGTGCTAGAGATTGGGGGGAGCTCCTATCTTAATACTGCACCTCTTTGGAGGGTACCTATGGTTTCAGCAGTATTGAGCTTGTAGAAAGAAGCCCAAATCTACCTCTGAGCTTATACACCACACGATGGTAGCAACCAAGATTTTTCTTCCTGCTACAAAGTCGGGGTCTAAGCACAAGGACAGAGGAGATAGATTTCAATCAAGAGATAAAGCTCCTAATGGCAAGCGTAACAAAGGCAACAAAAAGAAAGACAAAGGCCCCTATAAAGGTCAAAACCGCCTCTCTCTCGAAGAGATGGAACGTTACCGAAGCGAGAATCGATGCTTTAGATGTGGGGAACAAGGTCACTTTTATCGAGCCTGTCCTTCGAGATCGGCTAAAAAGGATAAGCCCTAAGCATCCATGATTCTCACTCGGGAGAACCAAGAGGCCAAAGAAGACGAAGTATCACGCCAATGCTATGCATGGGCAAAGTACGTGATCAAGATTGTCTCATCATGTTTGACCCAGGCTCAAATCGCAACTTCATATCAAGGGAGTTAGCGGAGAAGTTGGGCATCCACACACATGAAATGGGTCTTACTATGGATGTTGATGGTGCTTTTGATAGTCCAGTAGTCCTAGCCACTCCCTTCATTGGAAAGGTCCGACTGCATGTGCAGGGCTATGTTGATCAAGAGGATTTCTTCATTTCTCCTCTTAAGAACCAAGATGTTTTGTTGGGTGTGCCATGGTTTCATAGGATGGCAGCTCATCTTAAGTTCCCAGAAAGAGTAATTGCTATTAAGCATAAAGGTAGAGAGACTAACTTAGAAGTTAATGACGACAAGGGACATATGATTCCTATTCTATCTATCTAAGGAAGCTTTACATAAATCAATAAAGTTTGCTATTTCTGTGTATATGATTTTTGTCAAAGATTCTTCTAAAGTTGATAACTCTCTCTTGTCTGAAACAAGTGATTCATCAAAAGTAGATACAAATTTAAAGTTGTTTCTAGATGAATATTCAGACTGTTTTACCGACTCTATTCCAGGTGAACTACCTCCCTCACGAGGGGTAGATGATCATAAGATAGAGCTTATTCCAGGAAGCGCACAACCCAACAAGCCACCTTATCGAGTCTCTCCTGCTGCCCAGCAGGACGAAATTATGACTCAAGTGCATGAACTATTGGAGAAAGGGATGATATAGCCCAGCTCATCTCCTTTCTGCTCTCCAGTGTTACTAGTGCAAAAGAAGGATGGTTGGCAAATTCACAATGCCTTTCATGTTAGCCTCTTGAAGCCTTTGAAAGGTGTTCTGCTTACGAAACCAATCGATGAAGATCCTCTTGAATTTGATGAGCTTGAGGAGATATTGTAGCCTGAAGCAATCCTTAGGCACAAGGACAAGTTGTTGCGAAATGGTAAGGTGCTCCGTAAGTATTGATTAAGTTTAAAAATGATCATTTTGACGATTCTAAAGGAATGATGGAGCCGCAGCTCATTCCCAGGGGTTGAGTGCCTCTCAAGACATCGATGTATAAAAATGTTAATGAAGAAATGTTTTTTTTCTCGTCTCTCTTGTCTTCATTATGTTTGAATGTGCATGCATGAAGGACATGCACATGAAGGACATGCATGCATGAAGGACATGCTTGCGGCAGACTCTGTCTCTCAAGAACTGACGGAGTAGACTAACAATCTACTGCGGGATGGTGTCATGGCTACATAAGAAAGAACAAGCTTGCGGCAGGCTGTGTCTCTCAAGCACCGAGTAGATTAGCCATCTACTGCGGAAAGTGTTTTGCTTAAATGTGGATCCCAAGCAAGATGGGCTAAGGCACCTTTAACGAAGCATAGTTGAGGAACGACTATGATTTAAGGGCGGGGTAATGTCATCAAATTATCATTTTGATACATTACCAATATTTTTATGACCTCAACACTTTATTTTGCTGGACACACAATGCATACATGTCATCAAAATAAAGTCAGACTCATAAAAGATGACTTTCTCTCTCTAGATCTAAAGAGAGAAAGTACATGAAAGGACTCTAACAAAGTAAGGAAACTAACAAGAATGTAATGCTGGTCTATGGAAGGCCATAAGAGCAGAAGTACATTCATAAGTTGTTAGATGAAGCTAAAACGATGATTTTCTCTCTCTATACCTAGAGAGATAAAATGCTCCATAAGACCTTAAGGGGAGCTAGGATGCAGCGAAAATGACAATGGAGCACTAGATCAGCTCAAAGACATTCATAAGCCGCTAGCTAAGTAATGCACATTCATATGTTGCTAGTTACAATGATTTTCTCTCTAGACCTAGAGAGAGAAAATACTCCAGAAGACCTTAACAGGAGCTAGAGCTCAACGTGAATGGACATGAAGTACGAGAAGTACTTAAAGACATTCATAAGCCATTAGCTAATGACCTAGGGATTCCAACATGCTTTACGAGAATCAAAATGACCTAGGAACGACCTCGAAACATATTAATTAAGTGTCAGAAGTCACCCGGGAGCGGGGGAACATGGCCCAGGGGGTGGGATAAGGTAGAGAGTGGATAAACTTGCTCCACAAGTCTCAATTAACCTATTATCTTCAGTCCAGGTGTGGGAGCATTGATACTCTTGGTTTTATATCTACGTATACATGAGTGTGTGCTCGTTCGGTGAGCACACATCGGTGAGCACACACACAGCGAGTCTTCTACGTCTCGGCGGTTCCACACCCATGTGGCACTATTCCCCATTTCTTGACGGGCTCACCCGCGAGGTTTCCCTCATACACACAGTGGTTTGTAGGCAGACATTGATTGACAGCTAATGTATGTTCATTGTGGGTTCCTAGTGGACAACCACTAGGCAGTATTACATCAGCATTTTCTCATTGTGGTTTAAATGTATATCTTATGTGGTGACCATGTACCTGATCTTAATGTGCATCCATCTGTGAGGACCGAGTGAGGTTTTTGTGTGAAGCCCCTCTGGGGTGGATTAGGTACTAGAGTGTGCCCTTGACTAGCCTCGCCAAAGACCTCATACGCCTTATGGCTATGGGATGATGGCGGATGTATGTATTATGTGGATAGGACAACGTATGGTATGCATGTGCTTAGTTTTGCTGTGTGGCATTGATATCATACAACTTATGCGTTCACTGATCAGAGTTGTTTCCCACAGATAGTGAGTTTATGCATTTGATTTCATGATGCGTTGACAATAGTGAGTTTGGCAGTCATTCTCAGTTTGGCATTGATCGTTTTATGGTTTGTATTGTCGATATACTGCCAAGTTCTAGTGCAGAAAATGCAAATTAAGCCGATAAAGTTGCAAGGAGCAAAGCCCAAAGATATGTCTGAAGATAATTGGGATGAGCTAGCAAAGTCTACCATTAGACTTTCTTTGTCAAAATCAGTCTATTTCAATGTCGAAGAAGTAGATGGTGGTGCATATGAGAAGCAGAGTGCTGCATCTCAAGTCTATTGGCTAAAGAAACTTGTGGATTGTCGAATGAAGGGACGGACGATAGTCTCAGATCATTTGAATGATCGCATTGAATGAATTCAATGCGATCTTTAGTCACTTACATGCACAGAAGGTTCCAATTGTAGATCCGCCGTTGAAAGCTATTTTTCTACTTACTACTTTGCCAGAGAGTTGGGACACTTTCAGGATGACAATTAGTAATAGTGTAGCCGCGAATGGACTGAAAATGCCAGATGTTGCTAGTGCTTTACTCACTGAGGAAGTTAACCGCCCGCAAGAATGTTGATGCTTCAAAAGGTGGCAATGCTCTTAGTGTTAGAGGAAGATCTAATGCAAGGGGGAAATCTATTGAGAGAGGCAGATCTCATAGCAAGTCTCGTGGTCACAAACTCATTGAGCGCTATCATTGCGGGCAAGAAAGGCCATGTTAAAAAGGATTGCTACAAGTGGAAAAGAGAGCAAAAGAAGTTGGGTGGAAAGAATGATGATGCCAAGAAGGATGACAAAGGCAAGGCAAAGGTTGAAGAGGTAAACACTATTGTCCATGGTAGTGATGATGGTGACATTTGCTATGCCTCTACACTTGACTATGCATTTCTTGTTGTCACAAAATTGGATCAATGATTCCTGTGCATCTTTTCATGTTACTCCACATAGAGAGTGGTTTGTTTCGTATGATGCAAGTAGGAAAGGATGCGTATGACTAGGCAATGACTATGCTTATGAGATTGTTGGAGTGGGAGATGTGCATCTTAGATTTGCCAATGGTTCTTCGTATATGCTCAAGAAAGTGAGACATGTGCCATAGCTTGGTTAGCACATAGACAGCTTGATGATGGTGGATATCATGTTACTTTTGGTGATTGTTCATGGAAGATATCCAAAGGTTCTTTTGTTGTAGCTTGTGGTTCTAAGTCTGGTACATGTGTCTAGTGTTAAAAATCATATCATTGTGCAATGACCGAGTAGCCGTCTACTTCTTTGTGCCATCTCTGGTTAGGCCATATGAGCCAAAAGGGAATGAAAATCTTGTCTCGTTTTCGCTATATTCTTGAGTTTAATTTTTCAGATTTTTCTATTTATGATCATTGTTTGTTTGGCAACAAACCACGTCAACACATAAAAGAAGTGGCAAGAGGAAAAGTGAGCCTCTAAATTTGGTTCATATTGATGTGTGTGGGCCTATGCCTACTATGTCTTTGGGAGGTGCTTCATAGTTTGCTACGTTTATAGATGATTACACACGGAAGGTGTGGGTGTATCCTCTTAAGTGAAAGGATGAAGCCTTTCAAAAGTTTGTTGCACTAGTGGAGAATTATTGTAGCCAAAAGCGTAAGTGATTACACACGGAAGGTGTGGGTGTATCCTCTTAAGTGAAAGGATGAAGCCTTTCAAAAGTTTGTTGCACTCGTGGAGAATTATTGTAGCCAAAAGCGTAAGTGCTTACACACAGATAATAGTGGAGAGTATGTCTCTAAAGCCTTTCAGGACTTTTGTGACTTGAAGGGCATTAAGAGAGAGTTGACTGCTCCATATAATCCTCCACAGAATGGCATAGCTGAGAGGATGAATCGTACGATTCAAGAGAGGATTCATAGCATGCTGTCCAATGCTAGATTACCTAATGGTTTTTGGGCAGATGCTGTCAATACAACTGTTCATCTTATTAATCGGTCACCTAAATGAGAAGGTTCCAAAGGACATTAGGACCTCAATGGAGTCTTCTTGGGCCCTTTTATTTGGCAGTGTAAGGAGTCAAACCTTTTCTCTTAAGAAGAAACGTTTTCTAATTAGAAGCTTCAAAACGGCTACTTTATTCGAATTTGAATTTTGGGGGGAAAATAGAATTTAAAATCTAGCGGATAAAACCATATCATGTAACATATCTATGGAAAGCTCTTGATGCGTAGATCACGGATCTATAATGTCCGCTCAAATCGGAGCTTGTATGTAGAAGTTATGGAGGTCTGAAAATTGTAAAATTGCATCCCCCCCCCCCCTTTTTGGGGGAAAAAGTGCACCCTTTGACCACTCTTACACCTCTCTTACAAACCCAACATTTCAGTCCACATGGCAACCCCCCATTTGGCTATTCCTTAATCACCTTGATTAGGCTTGGGCAAATTAAAGGGCCCAAGAAGACCCCATTCACTTCCTAATGAGCTATGGTCTGGGAAAACTCCGCCTTATGGGCATCTTCGTGTTTTTGGCTATGAAGCATATTGCCATGTCCCTAAAGAGATGGGGAATAAGCTTGACCCGAAGTCAAGGAAGTGCATATTGTTGTGAAGTATCATTTCATTCGTGAGGTGCTTGACGACAAGCGCATCCAGCTTTTCAAGGTACATACATATGATAACCTTGCAGATCTTCTTATGAAGAGTTTGTCCTCCGAGCGGTTTGCACATTGCTGAGAGTTGATGGGCATTATGTGAAGCTATCCTTACCCTTCACTAATATGTACATATTCAGCTCTATGGCTGATGGTCCTCTCTTAAAAGGCACACTGGCCTTTAAGTGGGAGGTTCTTGGGACTAAAGGCCATTGTACCTTCCAGTCTGGCCGCCCACCATCACTAACACTAACTAATATTGTATAGTGTATATCATTCTTGATTATTATTTAGTGTGGATAAGGAATAAGCAGGCTACTTCTCCTGCACCTACATCTGTGTGTGCATCTCTCCTCTCTCACACTCTATGCTCTCCCTAGCTCCACAGTATATTGATGACATGCTGATCATAGATCCAAATGAGGAACATAGTGCTGTATTTTAGTCCCAATTGTGATTAGCTTTTGAGATGTTTGTTGCACTATTACTTGGGCATTGAGTTTAAGTCACATGTTGATGGGGATATGACTTTGGTGTGAAGCATATTGCCATGTCCCTAAAGAGATGGGGAATAAGCTTGACCCGAAGTCAAGGAAGTGCATATTCTCTTGGATATGGCAAATCTGGCAAAATGGGATATCTTTTGTGGGATCCGAAAGCTAGAAAGATTGTACACAACCATGATGTTGTGTTCAACGAAGAGAAGATGCACAAGAAGCCTATACCTACTGTTGAGATACGTAGAGTGGTGATTCAAGAAGATGGACTTATGCATAATAGAGTGCCAAATGCACCGAATGATGGGCACCAAAAGCACAAGGTATGCAAGCTTAGAATCTTCCCCTTGTGAATCATGATGGAGTGGAACAAAATGGTGGCATTGTTGAGCCAGCGTTGAGGAGGTGTACAAGGGTGACACATCCTCCAGATAGATATGTTCCATCATCGGATTATGTCATGCTGACAGATTGTGGTGAGCCTTCGTGTTATAAAGAAGCATGTTACGTGATGACAAGCTTAAGTGGGAGAAGGCTATGCATTCAAAGATGGATTCTTTGCATAAGAATGCAACTTGGGACTTGGTACCTTTGCCAAAAGGAAAACATGCTTTGCCGTGCAAATGGGTCTATAAGTTGAAGGTCACACACCGAGTGATGGAAGGCCTACGTACAAGGCTAGACTAGTTGTCAAAGGGTTCAAGCAAGAGAAGGGTGTTGACTTTGATGAGATTTTCTCTCTTGTAGTCAAGATGACCACTCTTCAGTGTGTTCTTGCTTTGGTTGCCAGAGAGGTCATGGAACTTGTCCAAATGGATGTCAAGACAGTGTTCTTGCATGGTGATCTTCATGAGGACATTTATATGCAGCAGCCATAGGGTTTTTGTTATGAATGGTAAAGAGAACTTGGTGTGTAAGCTCAAGAAGAGTCTTTATGACTTAAAGCAAGCGCCAAGGGAATGGTATCTGCATTCATGAAGTCTCAAGGTTACATTAGGAGTGAGGTGGATCATTGACTCTATACGAAGAAGGCCATCGATGGTAGTCTTTTGATCTTGATTCTTTATGTGGATGATATGCTCATAGCTAGGAAGAACACCTATGAAGTAGATGCTTTACAAACAAAGTTGCATGAGAACTTTGACATGAAGGATTTGGGAGAAGCCAGTCATATTCTCGGCATACGTATCATGTGAGATAGGGATAAAAGATTGCTTTACTTGTCTCAAACTGAGTATGTATCTAGAATACTCAAGCATTTCAATATGGAGAGGGGGAAGGCAATAAGTACTCCGTTGCCTCCAGATGTGGAACTTAGCCAAGATGACTATCCTAAATCAGATGAGGAGAAGACTGAGATGGTCAAGGTTCCTTATGCATCTATAGTTGGTAGTTTGATGTATGCCATGATTGCTACACGTCCAGATATTGCATTTGCAGTGGGAGTAGTTATAGCAGATATATGGCTAATCCTGGCAAGAAGCATTGGGAAGCAGTGTGTGATGAAGTACTTGAATGGTACTAAGGGGTTGTGCATTTGTTTTGGAGGCAAAGAAGCAAGTGTAATTGGTTACACGGATGCAAATTATGCAGGGAATGTGGACAACAGAAAGTCTACTTCAAGCTATGTATTTATATTCACTGGTGGTGTAGTTTCATGGATATCTCGTTTGCAGAAATGCACAGTTATGTCTACCACAGAAGCGGAATATGTTGCAGCATCATAAGCTTGCAAGGAAGCTATATGGTTTACTCGTTTAGTGGGAGACTTGGGCACTATAGTAGAGGTACCAATTTTGCATTGTGATAGTCAGAGTGCTATCCAGTTGGCATGGAATCCAGTGTTTCATGCAAAGACAAAGCACATTGATGTGAAGTATCATTTCATTCGTGAGGTGCTTGACAACAAGCGCATCCAGCTTTTCAAGGTACATACAGATGATAACCTTGCAGATCTTCTTATGAAGAGTTTGTCCTCCGAGCGGTTTGCACATTACTGAGAGTTGATGGGCATTATGTGAAGCTATCCTTACCCTTCACTAACATGTACATATTCATCTCTATGGTTGATGGTCCTCGCTTAAAGGCACACTGGCCTTGGGAGGTTGTTGGGACTAAAGGCCATTGTACCTTTAGTGTCCAGTCTGGCCGCCCATCACTAACACTAACTAATATTGTATAGTGTATATCATTCTTGATTATTATTTAGTGTGGATAAGGAATAAGCAGGCTACTTCTCCTGCACCTACATCTGTGTGTGCATCTCTCCTCTCTCTCACTCTAAGATCTCCCTAGCTCCACAGTATATTGATGACATGTTGATCATAGATCCAAATGAGGAACATATTGCTGTATTTTAGTCCCAATTGTGATTAGCTTTTGAGATGTTTGTTGCACTATTACTTGGGCATTGAGTTTAAGTCACATGTTGATGGGGATATGACTTTGGTGTGAAGATTTGGACTTGAAGACTGTAAGCTTGTCGCCACTCCAATGGATCTAGGCTTACGTCTTAGTCTTCATGATGTTGGGGGCCCTTTTGATGCTAGTCTCTATCAGTAGGCTGATGGATATCTTTTTAATGTGTATAATAGTCAGCTTGCCATTCAGTTTGTAGTTGATTAGATTTATGCATAGCCTAAATACAATGCATTGATAGGCTATTAAGCAAATCTTGTTGCTATTTACAGGGCACAAAACACCTTGGCTTGTTTTTCCCAAGGGGGGATCATCAAAGGAGCCAGGATTGCATGCTTTTACAGATTCTGACTAGGCTGGTTGTTAGGACACACGCGTGTCCACTAGTAGATTTTGCTTTTTGTCTTGGTCATTCATGTATCTTAATTCTCATGACTCAGCAAGAAGCAACCCATTGTGGCCACATTTCGTTGCGAAGTTGAGTATAAGGTAACATTCACAACTACCGTTGAGTGTCTTTGGCTCATATACCTTATGGACTAATTTAGGTGTTGGACAATCCTCGTCCACTATCATCTTCACTGATAATCAGAGCGCATTGGCAGTTTTGAGAAACCCAACTTTTCATGCTCTCACAAAGCACATTGATGTGCACTATCACTATGCTGTTAGGGAGAGACTCTCAACAGGAGAGATCGGCATGGCTTATGTGCCAATTTAGAACAACATTGGGGATCTTTTCATAAAGGCTCTATGTCATGGGAACTTTCAAGCTTTTCACAAAGCTTTAGGCTTACTCCCCTTTGTGGACTGAATGTCCTCCTTGAGTTGGCACCTACCCTATACATTTGGTGTCAGCTCTCGCCATACATCATCACTCTCAAGGGGGATTTGTTGCCATACACTTATGATAGTGAAGTGTGAACACACTTAGGACTGTCAAGGCACTTTTTCCCTCGTTAGGAGGTTTTTTTACCCAAGCATGTACATATAGCTAGTATGTACTAGTCTAGGGTTATCACTTCTTGGTACACTTATTACAATACATTATCTTCTTGTTGTGTTCTCTCAAGGGTTATCACTTCTTGGTACACTTATTACAATACATTATCTTCTTGGTACACTTATTACAATACATTATCTTCTTGTTGTGTTCTCTCAAGATTCTTCTTCCTTTTGTGTGAGGTGTTCATTGTTGAAACCCTACGCCTAGATCAAACAGTAAAGGTAGTTGTAAAGAACCAAATTTCTTTTCTCACATTGACAATTTGCTTTATGGTTGATATTGTAATCAACCCCAACTATCAACTTAACACTACCTTATGTGCAAAAGAAGAAGCCTATGTGTCAATTGGCTAGATACAAAGCACGTCAATAGCCAAGATACAAGCCCCGAATGTGGCAAGTACTCCTCCCAATTGGATTTCTTAAAAAAAAAACTCGCATATGCATGAAGCATATCCTTTAGAATCATGTTGACATTTTGGTTGACCATGAGTTTGCAAATGTTATGTCATACTCATACTAAAAATGTATTCAATGTTTGAAGATTTCCCTCTCGTTTTTTTCAATTATCAAACCTCTTATCTCTATCTGATAATATATTGGTGAGCAGGTAGGTGCTTGGAACTACATCCACATAGGCTAAAAATGTCACTACCTTTGAGCGCCTAGTTGCACCTCTCCTAGTGATGCTCATTTTGACTCACATGACGAGCTACTAGGTCTTTGTGATATACCCCCTTCCTTCAATAATAGTTTTTGTTATCCTTGAGAGCTTTAGTGAAGTGCACTTGAAACTTTCTCCATGAAATTTTCTACAAAAGCAAGCTACATGCTAGCGTCAAAGGCCCAAGATTTTGGCATCTCTTCTCTTTGAATGTTTAAAGTGATAAGTAGTAAAAGAGGGCTCAAAAGACGAATTATCTTTTAGTTGAATGCCTTACTTAATTGTAATTTTCTTGTTGTTCAATCTTAGAGCTATTCTACATTGTTGTTTAAAGTGCTAGCCTTTATCATGACTGAGTTTGCCCTTCACCTTTGGAGTGTAATAGAAACTCAATTTGTTGGTCACATAAAGAAAGTTCCAATTTGGGACTAGGTTTCCATAAACTTTTATAAAAAAATGCAAAAAGATGTTTTATTGGTATCAGTAAAAAGATACATCACTTGAGGGTAAATCACGGCGTACTACAGCCGTTCCAATCTTACAAATCACTTCTGATTTACTCTTACCAGCTAATAAGGTGAAAACAAAGCTCTAATTGCCGACTGTCAACAGATTTTCCAACCACTCTATCCACATTCACAACCTGCGCATAGTCTACCTTAGCCACATCAAGTCCCGCACTTTCTAGCAAACCAGCATTGAGCAATGCACTGAATTGTTTACCTCTTCTTCTTGCTTCCCTCTTGATATTTGATTTCCTATTGGCCTTCGACGGTGCTTTTTGATTTTTTTGTTTTGTGGGAGTGGTCCCACCATTAAGGCTCTTTCCATTGCTAACATTAATAGAGGCATAATTTTTGTCTGCTATGGTTTACTCCTTTCCCTTCCCCTTATCTTTATGCATCTACTTACCAACATCCTTTCTCTTAGGTTGTTGCCCCTTGGTTTCCTGTGCTCTTTGCTCCCTACTCCCTAAGAAAGTCTTCGGAGTTTGAGTCTACTTTTGGTCCCCCTTTCTGATTTCATGAGGGTAGTTACTGCTTTCCAGAAACTTGCACCTACTCTTGGGCACTAATGAGGCAAGTATGTTGTAGCTTTTGTCTAGGCTATGCATGATAAGGTATTACTTCATGTTTTGTCTAGGCTATGCATGATAAGGTATTACTTCATGTTTGGACAAGTAGTGAAGTTAAGGCTGTACTATGTTGGGTTTTGAAGATGCAGGCTTATAATTCATCATTCAATGCTTTGTTTTTGGAGTGCTTTAATTTGTAGTTTGGCATTTAATTTAGGAATTAAGATAATGTAAAATTCTTTGTTTTTTTCGAATAATTTTAGTTAAATGCTTTAGTGTTTCTTCTTTTGATATTTTTTGTTTGAGTTCCCCTCTCTTCGTTAGTTGCTATGTTCTCTCTCTCATCTTCTAATTAGTAAGTTGAATTTTTTTAAAACCTTATGAAGGTGCACACACACACACACACACACACACACACACACACACACACACACACACACACACACACACACACACACACACACACACACACACACACACACATTGACATTGATACATACAATTTGTGTGTACTACATGTGTTTTAGCATTGACATGCATGCATATAGACATACATGAGTGTTTAGTAAATAACGTGCGTGTGCACACACACACACAAACACACATATATTTATTTTTATATTGACACATACACATTTTGTTATAGCATACATACATGAGTGTTTATTTTTATATTGACACATACACATTTTGTTATAACATACATAATACATGAGTGTTTAGTAAATACATACATGTCTACTCAGGCTGTATATTGACACATACACATTTTGCTATAACATACATAATACATGAGTGTTTAGTAAATACCTTCATGTCTACTCAGGCTGTAAACCTAAATGAAGTAAGAGGATTGGTTGTAGCAGAGCAAGGAGGAGGGATTGCAGGCGCCATCTCCACCTCGCCACCATGGTATGTTTTCTTTCGCTGCTGTAGCTCTCTTGCGTTTCAGGTGTGTGTAAGAGGGAGCAACTGGGTCATTTATGTTTGTGTTTTTGTGTGCGTAAGAAGGATTTGTGTGTGTGTGTGTGTGTGTGTGTGAGAGAGAGAGAGAGAGAGAGAGAGAGAGAGAGAGAGAGAGAGAGAGAGAGAGAGAGAGAGAGAGAGAGAGTAATTTGCTGAGGTTTTGGACTTGTTTTCATGATTTGTAGCCCTAGTCTAGGGTTTCTGGAGCTGCCCACGTGTGACGATATTAACATTCACACTGAAATGGTGTATGACAAGTGTTTTACCTTTTCAATAATAATAGCTATTGTGTGTGCATGTACGCATGTTTGTTAGACTCCTTGCAGCAATCTCATTCGTGTGACTACACAATGTTAAATCTGAAAGGCCAACAAAACAATGTCATAGGAGTGAAATTCAACCTTAATGGTTGAACTGGCAAAACAATTGCACCTACGAGTGTTTGGAGGTTCCTAAAAACCATTTTGTAGTACTGGAGCTTCAAGCTTTCAGATATGGGGTCTTTTGGTGATGAGCTTGTCTGAGGCTCAGAGCATGAAATGATAGATTATGCTTTCACATGTGTTTTCCACTACGACAAGCTCAAAGCATACTCTTGAGGAATGTTGTCTACCGGAGTGCATGCAGCTTATCCGTGTATGATGTCCAACTAACATGCTCATAGTACATGATCGCTTATGTGATGGGTTTGAGTACATACTGGAGCGCATGTGGCTTATCAATGTATGATGTCCAACTAACATGGTCATAGTACATGATCGCTTGTGTGATGGGTTAGAGTGCATACAGGCCTTCCATGGCCACCACAGCTTGTGGCACATCAGAATGATAATAACGCGGTTGTGATGGCGGCTCGTATGTGTGATAGGCCTATGGAAGTTAACCTTTCGATTTTGGAAAGGACATAAGTAATCAGTAACTCTATGTGAAATATAATACAAACTATACTCACATGGCATTCTTATCCATATTGTTTTCAAAGATTGACATCGTGTTGTGCATGCATCCTCTAGAGGTGGACCAATGTTTAGAGTGTTTTTAGCTGTTAGAGACAGGCTGTTTAGAGTGTTTTTAGCTGTTAGAGATAGGCTGTTACATCAATGCGATTAGTTGTCTGTGGCTTTGTTCTTGAATACCACCATTTTGGATAGTCAAATAACTTTGATCAGGACGACGTGCTTGCCCCCAGCATGGCTAGGGGTTCATGTTGTGATTGTCACTATGTGTGGAGCTGTTCATCAAGAATAAAAAAGCTACATCTTAAACAAAAGCAAACTACTTGCTTGATAACCTTGCAGGAATAATAACCTATCTACCACTTAATTGTTGAGGTTTACCAGAATGCAGGAGACCACTTTTGTAAGCGCCTTTTACTACTCTATTTTATGGCTGGTGGATACATTGGCAGGCACTTGTAGGCTGCAAATAGACATGCTCTTAACTATTGTAAGGCAGGACAACACAGACTAGCACAAGGCCAACCTTCAAAGTACATCTTGTGTGTCCTATTTCTTGACTTAATTTGCTCCTGATCTCGGGAAGTGATGATGGGAGTACCTTGTCCATGTCATGGATGATCTTAGATTTCATATTGTAGTTTTCTTGTATGAAGCAATTAGTCTTGTAAATATAGAAGCATGTCATTTCCTTTTTAGGTTTGCTATTTTGTCTTGTGTCTGAGTGGTGAATTATGTTCGGTTAGATTTAAAGCCTGTCATTCATATTACATAAGAAGTTTTGGGCATTTTCTCATGACGGATAACATGTGCAGTCTTGGTTTTTTTGGGCTAGGTAGACAATTTGATGAATCAAAATGTTAAGGTATGTGATGAACTGGAGCTTGAGTTGCTTTCAAGTTGTATGAACATGGTAGACTTACGCACTATCTGCTTGCAGTTGATCTCCAAGAAAAATCGGGTGGAAGTCTACAAGTACCTTTTCAAAGGTACAAATATCGGCTATTAAAAATGGACCAACGTCTCTTATCGTATTGAGTTTTTGGTCTTTTCAAGAATACATTTGGTTTTGTGACGTACCCAACTCTCTAATGGTATGCGTGTCCAGAGGGGGTACTCTATGTGAAGAAGGACTTCAATTTGCCCAAGCATCCTGACAGTGATGTTCCAAACTTGCAAGTTATAAAGCTTATGCAGAGCTTCAAGTCCAAGGAGTATGTGAAAGAGAATTTTGCGTGGATGCACTATTACTGGTACTTGACTAATGATGGCATTGAGTACCTTCGAACCTACCTCAACCTGCCTTCAGAAATCGTTCCTACTACTCTGAAGAAGTCTGCCAGGCCCCCAGGCAGGCCTATGGGTGGACCTCCGGGTGACCGACCAAGGTGTGTGACTGGGTTTTTACTTGTTTTATTCGCTTGTATATACCATTGTGCTAATTTTCTTTCACCAATCTTTGGGTTTTGATGTTACTCTCTCTCTCTCTCTCTCTCTCTCTCTCTCTCTCTCTCTCTAGCACATCTTGAACTCTTGTGTTTTGGGCAGAGGGCCTCCCCGTGAAGGTGGTGACATGCCAAGGTATGGAGACTGGGATGGGTATCGCGGTGGCCCTCCACGCGGTCCAGGTGGATTTGGTGACAATGGGGGAGCACCTGCTGAGGGGTTCCAACCTTCATTCAGGGTATAAGTATTGCACATGCCTTGTTTTGGTTCAGTTGTTGGTTCCTTGTTTGGCGTTCTTTCCTTCATAATCGTCTTACCACGTGTGTGTTGTCGTGCCATGGCACGTCTATGGTGTGAAACCATGGCACGTCTATGGTGTGAAACCATGCGTATGAGGCCATTAAATGCAAATCCAGATGCATGGGATTAAGTGCCATGACTTGAGTCATTATATGATGTCAAAGTACATATGTTCATATTGTAAATGAGGTTCAATAAGACGAGCTGAGACTGAGCCAGGTCTCAAAGCCTCTGTACATAAGTGTGGTGTGAATCATGGAGTTTTATGCTTATGGTAAACCTTGAGGTAGTACAAATTATCAATGAACCAAAGCCAGCATCACTTCCTTACGGGGCTAACAACAAAGAGGGATTAGATAATATGGTTGAATATGGATCCATGCAAAATGTCATTATGAACGTTTCTTCTGGGCTATGCTTCACCAAAGCATATGTTACTCATTGTGAACTAAAGTGCACATTCAATTTGGAGATAATCGGGCTGAAAAAGAATCCCAATGGTTCCATGTACACATCTTTTGGTGTAATGACAAAAGGAACCGTAATAGAGATGAATGTGAGTGAGCTTGGTCTAGTAACTCTGACTGGTATGGTGGGTGATGTGATTAATGATGCCCCAGCTTTAGCTGCTGCTGCTGATGCTGGCATTGCTATGGGTGTTGCTGGTAGTACTGCTATTGTTATGGAGACTGCTGACATTGCCCTCATGACAACAAATGATCTCAGAAAGTTGGCAACTGCTGTGAAACTTGGTCGAAAAGCCCGTAGAAAGATTCAACAAAATATCTTCTTATCTTTTGCAACCAAGATATTAGTGATTGTCCTCGCCGTAGTAGGGTACGCATCTCTGTGGGGTGCAGTTGTCACAGATGTGGGCACTTGTTTGGTTGTAATCTTCAACAGTATGCTATTGCTAGAAAGAAATGAAGATGGAACTTGTCTAGGGTATAAGCTTGGCCATAAGCATAAAAGCAAACATTGTCAAAGGAGCCTAAAGAGCAGTAAAAAATGCTCGGAGAAGGAACCTTGCTTAAAGGTAAAGACCTTTGAGGGTCCAGCTTGCTGCAAGTCGAGGTCATGTGATGGTGGCGGTTGCTACAACAATGAAGATGTTCAAGCTGATCTTAAGAACTGTTGTGCAGCAAAGTCCTGCTATGAGTTGAGTGAAAAGAGCTCAAACAGAGGAATGAGACGGAGACTAAGCCTCAAAGACATGTGTGATAAGGATTGCCCAGGAGTTGACTGATCTTCTGCTGCGCTTACATTGTCTGTGGGACCTGGATGCTGCTATTGACGTACAATGAAGATGTTCAAGCTGATCTTAAGAACTATTGTGCAGCAAAGTCCTGCAATGAGTTGAGTGAAAAGAGCTCAAACAGAGGAATGAGACGGAGACTAAGCCTCAAAGACACGTTGTCGTGCCATGGCACGTCTATGGTGTGAAACTATGCATGTGAGGCCATCAAATGCAAATCCAGATGCATGGGTTAAGTGCCATGATGAGTCATTATATGATGTCTGAGTAAATATGTTCATATTGTAAATGAGGTTCAATAAGATGAGCTGAGGCTGAGCCAAGCCTCTGTACATGAGTGTGGTGTGAATTATGGAGTTTTATGCATATGGTGGACCTTGTAGTAGGGAACACCCTTCTCAACATGTATGATGTAAGGATTGTTTTGAAGAATGCTCTTTTTAAGACATTGTGTCTGAGAATGCCATGATTTCTGTTCTTACTTGGATTGAGCAAAACAAGGAGGACTTCAATAAGATGCTGCTCTTACAATCCATGCCTTGATGATCATATACCTCGATAGTAGCAAAGAAAATAACTAAGCATAAAGAAAGGATGCTTCATTGTGATTCTATCTTAGAGAGGGCATCTCTGGTACCTCCTTAACCAAAGGCTCAAAGCAATATGATGGCAAAGCTATTCAAAACAAAAAAAACCCTATGTTAGGATGGGAGAAAGAGTCATTTGAGAAGATGGGTTCAGGTGGTGGACCTGGATTTGGAGGTTTTGGGGGCATGAACAAAAGCTTTGGTGGAGTGGGAGATTTTCTGTCTGCATGGTGGCTTGTCACCTTCCATAGAAACTCTTAATCATGTGAGAAAACTTGAGCGCGTACAAGAAGTACCACATGAAGGGCCTATGTGTGATCTATTATGGTCTGATCCTGATGATCGTTGTGGATGGGGAATCTCACCACGTGGTGCTGGCTTCACATTTGGCCAAGATATATCTGCACAATTCAATCACACGAATAACTTAAAGCTTATAGCGAGAGCACATCAGTTAGTAATGGAGGGTTTCAGCTGAGGGCACGTCGGCTATAAAACAATCTAGTGCACCTTAGCGCAGGCGCAAGGTGGCAGCCTACATGGATTTTAAAAAAAAAAGGAATTTTCGATTAATAAGCGAAAATGATGGAGGCCAGTGTATTCGAATCGGAGGCAACTCGAAATAATAGCTGCAAAAGTAGAAGGCTCCCGAATCTCTTGCGGAAAAGGGGAGAAAAACCAGAATAAAGGCGACAGCGCATATCAGAGTTTGGAGAGATGTGCAGAAATCATAACCAGAGTGGAAAAACACCAGAGCTTTCTATTTCTTGAGGATGACGACTGTTCATGGTGTCCTGGATTTCAAATTGAAGAGGAAATGAAGAGCAATTAGATGATACGATTTTCAAAAAAAAAAACCTCATACTACGTGAAGAACTCTGAATCTTGCGCTTACAGCAAGGTGGCGAATAAAGAGAAAAGCGAAAAATCATAAATTCGTTTCTTTTCCCTTTAAAAAGATAAGTGAATGTTTTTTTTACACTTACGAATTTCAAATTCGTAAGGTTTTCCTCAAAAGGCTTTCGGAATAAGGTCTTGTGTAAGCTTTTTTTTTTATTACTTTGGAGAATCTTGGAGTTTGGATTTCAAATTCTACTTAGCTAGGTTTTGGAATGCAAGATATGGAACTTTCAAAAATCACATGATTATGTGGTACATATGCTATGTTATCTTTTGTTTGTGAGATGTTAGAATTTAAAGGCAGGTTTTCAGGTGATAAAGAGCATCTTGAAATGATGGAATTAATGACACTGGATGTGTGGAATGTAAAAGGGCACATGTATGTTGGAATTATTTGAAGGTTAAGCTATGCCTACATGTGATTGGCTTGAAGGATTTGGAAAAAGGAGCCAGTGAATCTAAGCTTGGAAAGGGACAAGCACTTGGTACACGAATTCAAGGATGTATTGAGATGAATTGACACATGTATATGTCACTAAAAATGGACTTGTCCTATGCTTCTTGGGGAAATTTGTGTGTGAGTTTCCTTGTTAGATTTGACACCTACTCTCACAGCTAGAAGTCTCATACTTTCCTGGCTATACCGCACACGTCATGACAACGTGTGATAAGGATTGCCCAGGAGTTGACTGCTCTTCTGCTGCGCTTACATTGTCTGTGGGACCTGGATGCTGCTATTGACGTACTCACAATGTACAGCTGTCACTTGACAGAACATGACTCCTTGCATGAAGAGGTTGTGCGACTGAAGCAATCCTTATAGCTATACAGTCGGATTCTACGTGACGATGGAAGGTTCAATAACTGGCAAGAGGTGGTGGCTTACGTGGCAAAGTTACGAAAGAAAAGGAGGCGCAGTATTTTCAAATCGGGGGAAACTCGAAATTTTAGCTGCAAAAGGCGAAGAATCCCGATTCTCTTGCGAGAAAGAAATGGAGAAAGAGAGAAAAACCAGACGGATGGCGCATACGGGGAAGAGAGGTGTGTGAAAATCAGAACCAGAGAGCAAATCGACCAGAGATCCTAAAACTGTGAGGAGCGCTACTGTTTAGGGCATCTTGGGATTAGAATTAAAGAAGAAATAAAGCTCTATCCAACGTCATGTTCTTCAAAAAATCTCATAGTATTCAAGGGAAATGATGTTAAAAGCTCTATGAATGGTGATTCTGGCGCATACTGCAGTGAAGCAGCCGTATGGGAATAGCGAAATCCATAAATTCGTTTCTTTTTTTTACTCTGAGATAAGTGATTTTTTTAAACTTACGATTTCAAAAATCGTATAATGTAAGATCCCTTTAAGGTTTTTGAGAACGAGAAGGTTTTGGGAAAAAGTTTTTTATGGTTTTTGAGAACCTTGGAATAAGAAAGCATCAAAATACAAAGAGATTCCTGGGATTTGAATTTTATTTTTCTACTCGGTTGGATTTTGGAATGCTAGACATGGAATTTCCTAAAATCACATGAATATGTTGTACATATGCCATATGCCATCTTTTGCTTTGTGAGTTCTTGGATTCTGAAAGCAGGTTTTTATGAGATCAAGAGTCATCTTGAAATGGTGGAGTCAGCAATATATGAAGTATGTGATGTGAATGGTCACATGTATATGGAAATCTTTTGTAGATTGTGTTATGCCTACATGTGATATGTATGAGGCACTTGGATAAAGGGTCCGGAGATCTATGCTTGGAACTGGTCATGCTCTTGACACACAATTTATGTGCAATCTTCAAGTTGAATTTGGGGATGTATTGAAGTGAATTGGCACATCTACATGTCATCAAAGGTGGAGATGTCTTATGCTTCTTGAAGAGTTATGTGTTTTTGGTTTCCTTGCTAGATTTGAAAGCTACTCTCACAGCTAGAAGTCTCGCACTTTCCCAGCGACACCGTCCACGTTACGACAGCTTTTTGGTGAACCCGACGTGAAACTGCTGGGGTGAGAGTGTGGTGAAATACACAGGGAAGCTATGGCTGAGAATCCTGAGGGACAGGGGGTTCATTTTGACCCCCGGGTTATGCAAATGTTTCAGATGTTTACTATGTATATGCAACAGCAGCAAGCTGCTGCTGAGAGGGGGCAAATTTCCACGACTAAAGCACTGCAGTCAATTGTGAAAAAGGTGGATCAATTTGATGGTAAGGACATCACAAAGTACCTGCGCAATTACACAAAGGAAATGGAGCTAAACAGGGTGACTGAGGAGGATATGGTTCGAAGCTTTGAGCTGGTATGTGTTCCTGAAATAAGAGAGCGCATAAGAGGATTACAGACACATGGTGGCAGAAATTGGGAGGAGTTCAAGCTTGCCTTGAAGGATGAATATTTCATGGAGGATTCCGAGCGGGTGACCAAACGAACTTTCTTGGAATGGGTCACAAAACCCAAAATGGGAATTTTTGCCACACAGAGTTGCTAAGAGAGTTTGAGAAGCGCTATGCCCAGCTGTCAAGGATAGAGCGCACAACTTTGGACAGGGAAAAAACAGAGCTCTTCTTACAAGCAGCTGGGAAAGATCTTCAAGAGAAACTGGAAATCCTCCTTGAGGATAAGGATACAGAGCAGGGACTAAAGAGTGATTGGAATGATGTCGAGGATGCGGTCACCATGCTAGCAAAGCGGCAGCGAAGGAGGGATAAAATGGTGATGAGCTCGGCAACTCCTATAACTGCTATTACCCCTGAGAATCTACCAAAACCAGCTGCTGCAATCCCAAAGGTAGAAGGGCCGATGGAAGAGCTTATTAAGGGCATGCGAGACCTAAAATTGAAGATGTCCAGGATTGAAGAAAAAGGGCTACCATTAGGGCAGGCTTCTATGCAAAGGCCTCAAAGCAAAGAAGGGTTTACATTCAGATGTATATGGTGTGATGACCCAGAACATGCAAAGAAAGACTGTGCTAGCTATAAGGAAGCCCTCAGAAATCAACTTGTGTTTTTCAAAGATGGGAAAATCCACCTTACAGAGACTGGTCTTCCATTAAGCACAAACTTTGGGAAAGGAGGGATGAAAAAGCTGGTTGAGGATATGGCTGCTAGCCATGCCATCTCTATGGTTAAGGCAGCAACCTATGGGTTAAAGGCTGGTCAATCAAAGTAGGAATCTGAGAATGATGAAGATTATGAGAATGAAGATTTTTGGCCATCAACAATGGAACTAATTGCGTCAAAGAAGGTGTCTAAGCAGGCTTTGCATGAGGCAGGTGACTGTATACGTCTTGAGACTGACTGGGAAGAGCCTATGGATTCTTTATCTGTTCATGCCTACATTGCAAAATGCCAGAATAATGAGGCACAGGTAGAGGAAAAGCGTAAGAGGGAAAATGAGGAAGGAGGGCCATCAAAAAGGGTCACTCGTGGTAGTGAAAAGAAGGATCCTAGGCCATCACATATGCCTCCACCGCATAGCAGACCTCCACAGGAAGTATCAATGGAAGAAGTGCCAGCAAAAATGAAGCCTGAGAAGGAGAAGGGTAAAGGGAAAAGTCCACTCTACAAGCTTCAATCTGATATTGAAGCCGCAATAGACCTCAAAAAGGTGCTTGAAGAGAGGATTCTAAACAGTAGGGTGGAATTTACACTAGGGGAAGTCTTGGGGATTGCAAAGAAAGAATTCCATAATGAGATAATTGATATTATACGAAGGAAAAGGCAGTCCATAATTGAATCTATTCCATCACAAGGGGAGACAAGCACTTCCAAGACTCATGGAATATAGGTACAGCAAAAGGAAGAAAGAGAGAATGTGGTGGAATGTAATCACTCTGCTGAAGGGGCACGACAAGTGCGCTTTGTGGAAGAGGATGATGAAAAAGAAGTTCTTACAAAGAGTCATTACTCGAGGAGCCATTGGGCAAGGGCCACCACTGAAACCCTTGTCAAGATAGGTGACTTGGAAGAGTCGTATGTCGCTCTAATCGACCATAAATCTTATGGCTAAAAATCTCTACAACAAATGTAAGTGGCCAATGGATATAGATCATGGGTGGATGATTAAAGCAGCTAATAACTCATCTGGAGAGCTCTATGCAGCATGTCCAAATGTAAGGGTAACTATAGGGGATGTGAAAGATGATCAGAACTTCTTTATTCAGGAGATGTCATCATATCCCCTCATCCTTGGGGAACCCTACATTACAGCTGTGAGGATGGAAACAAAAGTTTTGGATGATGGCTCGGCATATGCAAGAATAAGGAGTAAAGATGGCAAGAAAGCTGTTCAGTTCTTGACAGTTTGCATTAATCATGAAAGGAACCGTGAGTCTCTTCGAGCACAATCACTCCCAAAGATAAATAGAGAATTCATGAACTACAGGGAGATGAGGGATTTTGGCCAGGTGCCATTGTAAAGCGGGATTCCAATGGTACAAGGGAAAATGAGTTCTCGCAGGACTCAATCAATGTAAACAACTTTTCAGCAAATTTTCAGGGATTTTCTAGCTATGGTGGGCCACTGGTCTTTGTAAAAAGCAAGGATTTGAAGCGTCGCATGCGTTGACATGTACAAAATGAACAAAAAAGTCTTGAGCAGTGTGGTCTTTTGGAGAAGAATGAGTTTATTTCAGGGGTGCTTGATGAGGTGTCATTTGTGGATACTATGGATGTGCTTTTTGCTATGGAAAGAGTATGCTTACAGGGTGGAAATGAGATGATAGAGGTGTCATCTGTGGGGATGTATGATATAATCTGGGAATTTGAAGGGATGGAATGTAAAAACATGAATTGTGAGACAAATGCTCATGTTGATACAAAGTATAAAACGGTTGCAAAGAAGGTGAAACCAGTTGCCTTGCCCTTGCCACCAAGAAGCAAGGAGAAAATAGATGAAGCCTCTATGCAACCGAATCTCAGAGATCCGAAGAAAATTGGGCATAAGTTTACACAGGAAACCCTAAAAGAGCCGAAGATTGGTGAAAAGGATTTTCTGTTGCCAGTTGAAAGGGAATGCTTTGAGGAGATGCTTGTAAAACATGGGAAAGCCTTTGCTTTTCAGTCGCATGAGATAGGTTGTGTTGATCCAAGTGTAACAGCGCCAGTGGTGATCTTCACTGTTCCACATGTGCCCTGGAACCTGCGGGCCGATTCCAGTACCAAAGGCTCTCTTGCCAAAGCTGATGGAATTACTAAAAGAAAAGATCAGGATGGGAATTTTGGAGCCATCATGCGCTCCATATTCCAACAGATGGTTTACCGTGCCAAAGAAAAATGGAACATTGCGCTTCATTCAAGACATGCAACCTGTAAACAAGGTCACAATCAGGAATGTGGGAGCAGGTCTGTGGACGAGTTTGCAGAAGCATTTGCAGGGAAAGCTATATTCCAACAGATGGTTTACCGTGCCAAAGAAAAATAGAACATTGCGCTTCATTCAAGACATGCAACCTGTAAACAAGGTCACAATCAGGAATGTGGGAGCAGGTCCGATTGTGGACGAGTTTGCAGAAGCATTTGCAGGGAAAGCTATATACTCTATGGGTGATCTGTATTCGGGATATGATCAGTTTCAGCTGGATATACAAAGCAGGGACTTGACCACAATGAAAACTCCTTTGGGATTGGTAAGAATGTGTACCTTACCAGAGGGAGCCACCAACTCAGTGGCGCATATGATGAATGGAATGAATAAAGTCTTGTGAGACTTCATACCACAAATAACTATGCCTTTTCTGGATGATGTGCCAATAAAAGGCTGTGATGAGAAAAATATAGATGGGGATTTGGATTCGAGGGGGTGCCGCAAGTTTGTGGCGAATCATATAAAAGATTGTGATATGATTCTATCCAGGCTTGAAGAGGTGAATCTTACTTTATCTGGATTGAAATTAGTGTTTGGGGTTGGTGAAGTGCTAATAGTGGGGCATCTTTGTAGTACTAGTGGACGTCGACCTTGTCCAGCCAAGATAGATGCAATAGAAAGAATGAAAGAGATATGCATTAATGTTACAGAGCTAAGGAGATTTCTTGGTGCATGTGTCTTTTATGTTATATGGATCCCACATTATGCACATGTAGCAGATCCTCTTTATCAACTTTTGAGGAAAAATCAAAAATTTTTGTGGAATGCAGCACATACTAAAGCTATGCGGAAGCTGAAATATCTGCTCCAATCTCATCACCTACTCTAAGGAAGGCAGATTATGAGTGTGGCAGGCCTGTGGTTGTTACAGTTGATACTAGTCCTACTGGGATAGGATGGGCAGTAGGGTAAGATGATGAGGATGATCACAGGTATGTAATCAGATTTGGAGCAAAGGTATTAAGCATTCGTCAGTGAAAATATCCGCAGATCAAGAGGGAGTTATGGGGAATAGTCACTGCTCTAAAATGTGAAAAGGAATATCTTATTGGGGCATCTGTACTTGTGGAAACTGATTGCTTGCCACTCCTTGGGATGATTGCAAGCTGCACCACTCCAGATATCGCTATGCTTAGGTGGATTGCTTATATCAAGTCACTAAATCCTGAGTTTGAGCATATTGCAAGAAAAGATAACCCAGTTGCAGATATGCTATCAAGAGCCAGGTATGAAGATGAAGAAAGGATGATTAGTGACACTGATGATGTAGGTACAAAGTTCTATACTACTGCATATGCAAAAGGGCACCATACTTGCTTATCAAATGCACTTGAGTCTTTTACTGAGGAAATGTATGAAGGAGATTGGTTGCTTATTGGTCAATACTTGAGTACTTTGACAAGACATGAAAATTGGTCTGACTCAGAATTTAAGAGGATTCGCAGAAAGGCATATGGGTATTTTCTAAAGGATGGGTACCTGTGGAAGCATCCTACGCAGAGGAATGCTATGCCACAGAGAGTCATATGTGATAAAGAGACTAAAAGGGAGCTCATGAAAGAATTCCATGAGAGTCTCTGGGCTGGACATCGAAGTGTGTGGGCCACCTTTACCAAAACAAAGGAAAGATATTGGTGGAAAGGAATGTACAAGGATATTTCCCAATATGTGGAAACATGCATGGTATGTCAAATGTACTCAAATGTGCGACATCGTGATGGCTTACAACCAACCTACCCACCTGCAATGCATTACAAATGGGTAGTGGATCTAGTTACAATGCCTTTGGGAATTTGGCAGATGCGGTACATAGCACTTGTTGCAAGAGAAGATTTGACAAATCAGGTGGAAGGGCGTGCTCTTAGAACAAAGAGTACGAAAACAGTATGCAAATTTCTCTTGGAAGATGTGATTTGCCGGTATGGTTGTGTTGGAAAAATAACAGCTGACAGAGGTGAGCTAGATGTTGAAGAAGCAAGGGAATTCTTCTCTAGAATTGGCATCAAATTAGCCCTAACATGTGCTTACAACCCTGAGGGCAATGGTAAAAGTGAGCGAGGACATCCACCAATCATTAAAGCTTTGGCTAAGGCATGCAGAGGAAGAATGCGAGAGTGGCCAAGGCTACTACCATATGCCTTGTGGGCTGACCGTACAACTCATAGCTCAGTGTGACAGGATACATGCCTGCAGAATTAATGTATGGTCAGAAGCCAGTAATGCCAGTTGAAGAAGTAGTTCCAACTTGGAATGTATTACCCTGGGTGGAAGAATTGAATAGAGAAGATCTCCTTGCATTGCGAATAAGACAGCTGGAGAGGAGGCCTGAAGATGTAGAGCTTGCTAAAGCTCGTTTGAAAGATGCAAGGTTGAAAAATAAAGAAAGATTTGATAGAAGACACAGACTCCGGCCAAAACCTATTGAAGAAGGTGATTGGGTCCTAATATATGATAGTAGTCTTGACAACCAGTTTACTGTGCAAAGGAAGTTTGCAAAAAGATGGTTTGGCCCTTACATTGTCAAGCATGTGCATGAAAATGCCACGTATACCCTGTGTGAGCTTTTGATGGAACAGAGATAAAGAATCTTGTAGCAGGCAAAAGGATCAAGATGTTTAAAAGAAGGCATGACAGTGATCCTTTTGATTCATAGGAGACTCAGGATGAGAGGCTTGATAGTGATAGCATGGATATGGTTGAAGAGGAAGAGGATGATCTCCCTGATAATGTAGAAGATGAAGACGACATCCAGATATATGTGGATCTTGATGATGATTTGGCACATACCAGAGGATGTGTAGGTTTAGAGGGGGTGGATGTCATGCCATGGCACGTCTATGGTGTGAAACCATGTGTATGAGGCCATTAAATGCAAATCCAGATGCATGGGATTAAGTGCCATGACTTGAGTCATTATATGATGTCAAAGTACATATGTTCATATTGTAAATGAGGTTCAATAAGACGAGCTGAGACTGAGCCAGGTCTCAAAGCCTCTGTACATAAGTGTGGTGTGAATCATGGAGTTTTATGCTTATGGTAAACCTTGAGGTAGTACAAATTATCAATGAACCAAAGCCAGCATCACTTCCTTATGGGGCTAACAACAAAGAGGGATTAGATAATATGGTTGAAGATGGATCCATGCAAAATGTCATTATGAACGTTTCTTCTGGGCTATGCTTCACCAAAGCATATGTTACTCATTCTGAACTAAAGTGCACATTCAATTTGGATCGGGCTGAAAAAGAATCCCAATGGTTCCATGTACACATCTTTTGGTGTAATGACAAAAGGAACCGTAATAGAGATGAATGTGAGTGAGCTTGGTCTAGTAACTCTGACTCGTATGGTGGGTGATGGGATTAATGATGCCCCAGCTTTAGCTGCTCTGCTGATGCTGGCATTGCTATGGGTGTTGCTGGTACTGCTATTGTTATGGAGACTGCTGACATTGCCCTCATGACAAATGATCTCAGAAAGTTGGCAACTGCTGTGAAACTTGGTCGAAAAGCCCGTAGAAAGATTCAACAAAATATCTTCTTATCTTTTGCAACCAAGATATTAGTGATTGTCCTCGCCGCAGTAGGGTACGCATCTCTGTGGGGTGCACTTGTCGTAGATGTGGGCACTTGTTTGGTTGTAATCTTCAACAGTATGCTATTGCTAGAAAGAAATGAAGATGGAACTTGTCTAGGGTATAAGCTTGGCCATAAGCATAAAAGCGAACATTGTCAAAGGAGCCTAAAGAGCAGTAAAAAATGCTCGGAGAAGGAACCTTGTTGCTTAAAGGTAAAGACCTTTGAGGGTCTAGCTTGCTGCAAGTCGAGGTCATGTGATGGATGCGGTTGCTACAACAATGAAGATGTTCAAGCTGATCTTAAGAACTGTTGTGCAGCAAAGTCCTGCTATGAGTTGAGTGAAAAGAGCTCAAACAGAGGAATGAGATGGAGACTAAGCCTCAAAGACACGTGTGATAAGGATTGCCCAGGAGTTGACTGCTCTTCTGCTGTGCTTACATTGTCTGTGGGACCTGGATGCTGCTATTGACGTACTTACAATGTACAGCTGTCACTTGACAGAGCATGACTCCTTGCATGAAGAGGTTGTGCGACTGAAGCAATCCTTACAGCTGTACAGTCGGATTCTACGTGACGATGGAAGGTTCAATAACTGGCAAGAGGTGGTGGCTTACGTGGCAAAGTTACGAAAGAAAAGGAGGCGCAGTATTTTGAAATCGGGGGAAACTCGAAATTTTAGCTGCAAAAGTCAAAGAATCCCGATTCTCTTGCGGGAAAGAAATGGGGAAAGAGAGAAAAACGAGACGGATGGCACATATGGGGAAGAGAGGTGTGTGAAAATCAGAACCAGAGAGCAAATCGACCAGAGATCCTGAAACTGTGAGGAGCGCTACTGTTTAGGGCATCTTGGGATTAGAATTAAAGAAGAAATAAAGCTCTATCCAACGTCATGTTCTTCAAAAAATCTCATAGTATTCAAGGGAAATGATGTTAAAAGCTCTACGAATGGTGATTCTGGCGCATACTGCAGTGAAGCAGCCGTATGGGAATAGCGAAATCCATAAATTTGTTTCTTTTTTTTACTCTGATTTCATTACAGGCTTTTATTTTTTTAGAAAAAAATTGAGAATTATCAGTAATAGCAGGCGAAGCTGCATGAGTGTCCATGGGGATGGGATGGACCCGCATGAAAAGTTTCATCATCATCGGGCACCGAATATGGAAACATGTGCATCCAAATGCCCATTTTTTAGGTAGGAAACGCACATGTTTTGGTTGGAAAAAGTGGGGATATGGGCGCTACGATGGTACATTAGGTAGGAAACACACATGTTTTTTAGGTAGGAAACACACATGTTTTGGTTGGAAAAAGTGGGGATATGGGCATGCTACGATGGTACATTTGGTGTTGGATGGGGATGAAACTTTGCACGGGTGTCCATGGGGATGGGATGGACCCACATGCTTAATTTCATTGCCATCCATGTAGGGAACACACATGTTTTGGTTTGAAAAAATGGGGGATAGGGGCACTGGCGATGACACATTTGGTATTGGATGGGGATGAAACTTTGCACGGGTGTCCACGGGAATGGGATGGATATCCGTGAAAAGTTTCGTCACCATCTGACACTGAATGTGGGAACGCGTGCACCCAAAATCCCCATTTTTCATGTAGGGAACACTCATGTTTTGGTTTGAAAAAATGGGGATAGGACCGCTGGCAATGACACTATTTGGTGTTGGATGGGGATGAAACTTTGCAAGGGTGTCCATGGGGATGGAATGGACCCGCGTGCAGAGTGCAGAGTTTCATCACCATTCAACACCAAATGTGGGAACGCGTGGGTGGTAGCATGATAGAGGTGACCCACTTTGAGTAGTTGGGCGCCCGGTGGACAAAAGCCTAAAAATAGGTGTTTTGCAACTTGTAGACCCAATTTTGAACGTGTCAAGGTAATTTGGTCACATTGCCCACATAGTAGATAACCAAATGGCATGATTTTCTTTGAGAAACAATGTGTTTTTCACCTTCTAGTAGTGCACGCCATAATGTCAGGTACACAGGTTATGCACTTTTACTGTAATGTTATATTTGCCTAGACAAGCTCATAACTTCACATTAAAGATTCTAATGGCTCTCCAAATTTGTACATAAAATGAGTACATTGTATAGAGCTTAACTTGATTTATTAAAATTTTTTTGAGTTATTTAAATATTTTTATAATTAATTTTCATGAATTTTTATCTCAAAATGAACTACCTAGTTTGTGTGCACCATATCTCAAGATCTAAACATTTCTAAGTTGGTTCTAATTATGAAAGTGAACCTTATTACATGTACTATGTGACCATGAAATCCATTCTCTTTTTGGCATTGTGGTTTGTTTTGTAGCTCGAGTTGAAAATTAACGCACTCTTAGAGAGTTTGCAAAAGTTTAAAATAAAAGTTCTAGAAATTTGTACCTTCTTCATTTCATTACCATTTTGTCACGGATCAAAGATCTTGTCATTTCAAGCATGTGAAAAAAAAATTGGCTATGGAAAAGCCATGATTTGCTAATTTTAGTCTTTTCACCCCTGTGCCCAGGTTAGGTCATCCAATGTCCCAAGTCAGCAATTCCACATCAGCAAATATCCTAGTCAGCATGCCTTGTCATCATGCCATCTCAACATTGTGTCCTACGTGGCAGTGTGTGTTGCCAAGTCACTATATGAGATGACATTGCCAACTCAACATTGTGTCCTATGTGGCAGTGTGTGTTGCCAAGTCACTATATGAGATGACATTGCCAACTCAACATTGTGTCCTATGTGGCAGTGTGTGCTGCCATATTGTGTCCTACATGGCATTATGTATTGCCATGTCACTATTTGAGGTGGCAAAACCATGTCATCTTTAGGTTACCACATCACATATCATTTGCTGAGGTGTCAATGTCACATCACCCAAGATGCCAGCCACATCATACAATTTGCCACATCACTCTCCTCCACATCATCAATTTCTTTGATTAAAAATTTATAGAAAATAAAAATATATTAATTTTTTTAAAAAATATTTTTTAATAAATTTTATTTTTCAATTTTTTGCTAACATAAACAGTTATATATTCTTAATGTTTTTTTTAAATCATGTTTTTTTCAGTTATTTTTTCATTTCAATATATATATATATATATTTTTATCACGTTTTTTTGGCCAAGAAGTTTAAAAAAAATTTAGAATTTTTTTTAAGAAAAAAAAACTAAGATCAGATTTATCTAATTAATTCTTTAACCAATCAAAAACTCTATAACCCTCTAGATTTATCTAATGAATTTTGTCAACAACCAATAAAAAACTCACTTGGTTGTATGGTATTCTACACGGGCACTTTGCTTTTGTTTCTTCATGCAAATGGATGTTATGGTGTTGTTTCTTCATTATATGGTTTTTGTCATTATCAATTTGAAGCTTTCGTAAGATGGTGTTTTTATGCTTATGCTTATGGTTTGGGCTTATCAGATCTCGCATTCAGTGTCAGATGGTGATGATACTTTGTGAGGGCCTCCATTGTGATGTGTTGGACCCCCATGCAAAGTTTCATCCCCATCGGATGCCGAACGTATATGGAGGTGCGTCCAATCGCTCTCATTTTACTATGCCCAACGTGTCGGATGGTGATGAAACTTTGCATGGGCCTCCATGGTGATGGGATGAATACACGTGAAAAGTTTCATCACGATCCAACACCGAACATGAGATCAGGTGCGCCAAAATTCCCATTTTAACGTAGGCAACACACATGTTTGTGTAGAAAGCCCATTGAAATGCTTGCAATCTCACATTCGGCGTCTTCGGATGGTGATGAAACTTTGCACGGGCCTCCATGGTGATGGGATCAATCTATGTGCAAAGTTTCATCACCATCCGACATCGAACGTATGATCGTGTGCGCCCAAATCGCCAATTTCTATGTAGGGAACCTACATATTTGTATAGTAAAAAATGGCGATTTGGGCGCACACGATATCACATTTCGTGTTGGATGGACATGAAAATTTGCACGGGCCTTTGTGATGATGGGATGGATCCATGTGCAAAGTTTCATTCCTATCTGACATCGAACATGAGATTGGGTGCGCCGAAATCCGCATTTTTAACGTAGGCAACGCACATGTTTGTGTAGAAAAAAATAGCCATTGGGATGCTGGCATTCGGTGTTAGATGGTGATGAAACTTTGCACATGAGCCTCCATGGTGGTAATGGGATGAACTCACGTGTAAAATTTCATCACCATCCGATACCAAACGTATGATCATGTGCGCCCAAATCGCCAATTTCTATGTAGGGAACCTACATATTTGTATAGTAAACAACGGCGATTTGGGCGCACGCGATCTCACATTTCGTGTTGGAATGCCATGAAAATTTGCATGCATCTCCACGATGATGGGATGGACCCATGTGCAAAGTCTCATCCCCATCATCCGACACCGAACGTAGAATCGCATGCACCCAAATCGCCAATTTCTATTTAGGGAACCTACATATTTGTATCGTAAAACAGCGATTTGGGTGCACGCGATCTCACATTTCGTGTTGGATAGCCATGAAACTTTGCATGGACCTTTGTGACGGTGGGACGGATCCATGTACAAAGTTTCATCCCCATCCGACATCAAATGTATAATTGTGTGCACCCAAATCGCCAATTTCTATGTAGCAAACCTACATATTTGTAGTAAAAAACGACGATTTGGGTGCACACGATCCCACATTTGGTGTCGGATGGCCAGGAAACTTTGTATGGGCCTCTATGATAATGGGATAGATCCATGTGCAAAGTTTTGTCCCCATCTAACACCGAACGTATAATCGAGTACGCCCAAATCGCCAATTTCTATGTAGGGGACCTACATATTTGTATAGTAAAAAATGGCGATTTGGGCATATGCGATCTGTCGGCGGCGGATGGCCATAAAAATTTACAATAGAATCTTCCTAGGTCCCTTGCTACTACTTTCCAAGTTTCATTGCCATCGGACACCGAACAATCGAGATGGGACCTTACCCTGACGTATTTTTCCCTAAGGACACATGTTAAAAATATGCCAGGGTAAGCCCCCATCTCGACCATTCAGTGTCCGATGGCAATGAAACTTTGCAAGCATATATTTCTAGGTCTCTTGCCCCTACTTGCTAATTTTCATCTCCATTGGAGACCGAATTGATGAGACGGGGCCTTACCTGATGTATTTTTCCATGTCAACACGTGGTAAGAATACACTAGGGTAACGCCCTGTCCCAACCAACCATTCGGTGTCCAATGTGAATGAAACTTTGCAAGCATATCTTGCTAGGTCCCCTACCTCTTCTTGGCAAGTTTCATCCCTGTCAAACACCGAATTGATGAGACGGGGCCTTACCTTGATGTATTTTTCCATGTCGACACGTGGTAAAAATACGGTAGGATAGCACCCCGTCCCGACCATTCGATGTCCGATGGCAATGAAACTTTGCAAGCATATCTTGCTAGGTCTCCTACCTCTACTTTCCAAGTTTCATCCCTATCGAACACCAAATTGATGAGATGGGACCTTACCTTGATGTATTTTTTCATGTCAACACGTGGTAAAAATACGTTAGGGTAACGCCCGTCACGACCATTGGGTCTCTGATGGTAATAAAACTTTGCAATCATGTATTGCTAGGTCCCACGCCCCTACTTGCCAAGTTTCATCCCCATCGGACACTGAATTGATGATACAAGGCCTTACCCTGATATATTTTTCCATGTCGACACGTGGTAAAAATACGCTAGGGTAACACCTCGTCCCGACCATTCGGTGTCCGATGGCAATGAAACTTTGCAAGCATGTTTTGATAGGTCTCTTGCCCCTACTTGCTATGTCTTATCCCCATCAAATACTGAATTGATGAGACAGGGCCTTACCCTAACGTATTTTTCCATGACACATGGTAGAAATACACTAGGGTAATGCCCCGTCCCGACCATTCGATGTCCGATGGCAATGAAACTTTACAAGCGTGTATTTCTAGGTTCTTTTCCTCTACTTGCCAAGTTTTATCCCCATCGAACACCGAATTGATTTTACGGGGCCTTACCCAGATGTATTTTTCCATGTCGACACATAGTAAAAATATGCTAGGGTAACGCCCCGTCCCGATGGTAATGAAACTTTGCAAGCATGTCTTGTTAGAGTCCCCTATTTTCCAATTTTTATCCCCATCGGACATAGAATTGATGAGACGGGGCCTTACCCTAATGTATTTTCCATGTCGACACGTGGTAAAAATACACTAGGGTAACACCCCTCCCGACCATTCGATATCCGATGGCAATGAAACTTTGCAAGCATATCTTGCTAGTTCCCTTGTCCCTACTTGCCAAGTTTCATCCCCATCGGACACCAAATCGATGAGACGGAACCTTACCCTGATGTATTTTTCCATGTCGACACGTGGTAAAAATACGCTAGGATGACGCCCCATCCTGACCATTCGGTGTACGATGGCAATGAGACTTTGTAAGAATATCTTCCTAGGTCCCCTACCCCTACTTGCTAAGTTTCATCCCCATCAGACGCCGAATTGATGAGATAGGGCCTTACCCTGATGTATTTGTTGGGCTAGTTGGGATTTTCGTTATATAGAAGTTGCATTCCGAATGCACGCGTACACATGTTCGACATCGAAAGGGAGTGAAACTTGGTACGCATGTTAGTCCCATCACCATGGAGGCTCGTGCCAATCATTATCCCCATCCGATGCCAAACGTATGTCATGTGTAAGGTTCCTCCCTTCAAAATGGGGGAAACACTTAAGATAGTCCACTAAGTCTTATCTTGGGAAAAAATTTCCTATTCATCGACACCTTGACCCTGTAGAGATTCAAGGATACGATTCATAGATATGACCTAGCTCTATCTCGCAGGGGGAGCGTGATTTTCTAAACATCAAATCACCCATAGGGAAATTGATCATAAATTGGGCAACTACTAGACTTGATTTCTAGAGACAACGCTTTTTTCCTCATCTTATGCAAGGCACAGCCGCTGGCCTAGTCTTCTCTCGATTTGTGTGCCGGACCGCCCCGGGGAGCGAAATTTTTTTTTATCCGGGAGGTTTTTCTGGTCGTTGGGGTTCAGACAGTTCATCAATCGGACGCCCGGTCGTGCATTTATTAAGGTTTAAAGGTCGCCGTTTTTTAACCAAAATGACTGAAATTTACGTATAGGCTTGATCCGGTTTCCGTTTTGGATGCTGTAAAATCCTATATTAGGGTAAAATCACGCGCAGATTCCAAATTTGGGCTCAAAATTTGAAGATTCTAAGTAGAAATGACTCAAATAATAAAATCATTGATTTTTATACTATAAAAACTCATAATTACATGGACATTTCTTGATTAGAAGTGAAGATGGGTATGTTACATCCTTCCCCCCTTAAAGAAATCGAGATGTCCTCATCTCGTCATGAATTGGGGATAATCCTTTAAGAGTATAGCTTCATCTTCCCAAGTTGCATCCTCTTCAGGGTAATTTTTCCACTGTACTAGATGTTCTACAAGAGTTCTATTTCGGAGTTTCCTTTCCCTAGAATCTATGATGCTACTAGCTGTAATTCAAGGACTCCTTGAGTAGGGATTACAACTTGTTCATCATCAAGAATATGATCGAGACTGGGGACATATGGTTTTAACAAACTTACATGAAATACATTATGGACTTTGATATGGGCTGGGAGTTGGAGTTTATAGGCACTTTTACCTAGACACTTGATAACTGTATAAGGACCACAATACCCAGGGCTGAGCTTCTTATATTTCCCAAGTGATAGAGAACTTTGTTTGGGTCGCACTCGTAGAAGAACTCTGTCTCCTTCCTTGAAGATCCTTTCAGACCTCTTGTTGTCAGCATAATGCTTTTGTCGATCTTGGGCAGCTTTAATATCCTTTTGGATTGCCTTGGTTTGTTCCTCCATTTCTTCGAGCATTTTCCTGGATGCCTCAACTCTTATGGTTGGATCAGAGAAATTTAGAGGAGACAGGCATTCTTGCCCATAGAGTGCCTTGATGAATGGTGACATTCCTATGCTTTGATGATAAGACGCATTGTAGGCAAATTCTACCAGAGGAAGGTATTGAATCCACCTTCTTGGTTCCCGTCCACAGTATGCTCTGAGAATGTCTTCAATTACTTGATTGACTCTCTTCTAAGGGTTGAAGTTTTCCAAGCATCTTGATTCTTTCAGCTTTGATCCTTTGGCATGAGAGACATTGCTTCAAGTACCGAAGGACATCATTTTTCAAGCGTGCCCAATGAAAGCTCCTTCTTACGGCATTTAATGTTTTTGCATAGCTTGGGTGTCCTGTAAGCAGGGCTATCATGAGCTTCATGGAGGATTAGTTTCTTTAAAGCAGGATCCTTAGGGATACATAGCCTGTGATTGAAGTAGAGGCTTCCTTCGTGAGTGGAGTATCCCTTGATTAGATTCTTCTCTTTCTTTGAATGTCCCCCTTCTTCTACTAACTTCATCATTCTTTAATAATTTGGGTCATGAGATGAGACTTCTTCCACCTTGACCAGAATGGGATTATTTGGCATTGAAATAGCACTCAAGAAAGATTTGCGGCTAAGTGCATCTGCTACCACATTATCTTTCCCAGGGTGGAATTTGATGTCGAAATCATATTCTTGTAGAATTTCAATCCATCTCCTTTGCCGCATGTTGAGGGTTAGGCTGGGTGAAGATCCACTTTAGACTTTTCTGATCAGTTACAAGCTGGAATTTGCCCCCAAGAGATAATGTCTCCATAATTTGAGGCAACGAACAACTGCCAAGAGCTCCAAATCATGGGTGGCATAATTTGCCTCATATTGCTTCAGCTTGCAGGAAGTATAAGCAACTGGTCTTCCTTCTTGGCCTAAGACACCACCAAGTGCTAGACTACTAGCATCAGTAACTACTTCTTAAGAAGATCCGTCAGAGGTGCAGCTACCAAGGCATAATCTTTGATAAAAATCCTATACCAACCCGTGATTCCCAAAAACCCACGAACTTCACGAACTGATTTGGGGGGTGGCCATTCTAGAATATCCTTGACCTTGGCGGGGTCTACTGAGATGCCATCTTTGGAGACGATGAATCCAAGATACTCAATTTAATGAGTAAAGAAGGTGCATTTGCTTTTCTTGGCATAGAGTTTGTGTCTGCATAGCAATTACAGAACTCTACGCACATGCTCCTCATGCTCTTCCATTGATTTGGAGTAGATTAAAATGTCATCAAAGAAAACAAGCACAAATTCATCCAAGTAAGGACGGGATATATCTTGCATTAGGTGGTTGAAGGTTGCAGGAGCATTGGTTAACCTGAATGACGGGTATTGAAGGCTGTTTTGGGTATATCTGCTTCCTTGATAGTAACCAGATCTCAAATCTATTTTTGAGAAGACTTTAGCCCCATGAAGCCTGTCAAGAAGTTCGTTGATGCGAGGGATAGGATACTTATTCTTGACAGTGTGACTTGATTTAGCCCTCGATAATCTATGCAGAGGCGGAGAGTTCCGTCCTTCTTTTTTTGGAAAAGAACAGGTGCTCCCCAAGGAGAGCTACTGGGGCGTACAAATCCTTGTTCAATGAGTTGGGAAAGTTTCTCCTTAAGTTCAATGGCTTCAGGAAGGGACATTTTATAGGGAGTTTTTGAGACGGGTTGAGCTCCAAGGATCACCTCGATTTCATGATCGACTTCTCGAGGAGGCGGTAACCCTGTAAGCTCGTCAGGGAAGATGTCAGAGAATTCTTGGAGCCAAGAGGGTTTTGTCTCCATACTAGGTTCAATGACTTTGTTGAGTTTGACTAAGAAAACTTGCTGACCCTTACGTGTTCCCTTGAGAAGATGTTTTGCCTTGACTACCCTAGATTTAGGTTTTCCTATGATCCCTTGAACAGATATTACTTGGCCATGCTCATTTTCAAAAGTGATACTCCCCTGGTTACAATGAATGCTAGCTTTGTTTGCAATTAACCAATCCATCCCAAGGATTCCATCATAAATTCCTAATGGCAAGACTCTAAAGTGATATTACTTGGCCATGCTCATTTTCAAAAGTGATACTCCCCTGGTTACAATGAATGCTAGCTTTGTTTGCAATTAACCAATCCATCCCAAGGATTCCATCATAAATTCCTAATGGCAAGACTCTAAAGTGACCATGAGTTTGCTCATTACCCAGCTCAAAATCAAGGTTTCCTATAGAGTGGCGAGATACTACTTCTTTCCCACTGGCTAACTCTACAATCATTCTTCTAGCTGTTCTTTGACCCAAGTTTAATTTTTGCAAACACCTAGGAGAAAGGAATGAATGGGTACTGCCACAATCAATCAAAAGCTGAAATGGCTTACCGTGATGAGTGGCGGGGGTTTGGATTACACCAAATTGTTTATTCGGACCTTGGTGTTCTACTGCCGCATTGACGGTGGCACGCTCTTCTTCAGCCGTTTCCAAGATGAATGGGTACTGCCACAATCAATCAAAAGCTGAAATGGCTTACCGTGATGAGTGGCGGGGGTTTGGATTACACCAAATTGTTTATTCGGACCTTGGTGTTCTACTGCCGCATTGACGGTGGCACGCTCTTCTTCAGCCGTTTCCAAGGTCGGTTCTTCACTTATAACACAGGCAGTCCTAGAAACTGCTCCTCCGCGGCCTCTGCCACGGCCACTGCCTCTTGCACCTTGGTGGATAGGGGTTCCACGGCCTTGATTTCCTCTGCTACCTTGGGGAAATGATGTTGCCATCTTGGGATAGTTGGCTCTAAAGTGTCCCGGCTCATTGCACTCAAAACACAGAGGGCCTTCTCTGGAGAAGAAGCAGCATACGAGCGGGGGACAAAAGAGTTGCCTTGCCGCCCTCTGTTGTAGTAGGGGAAATTCTGTTGCCGCCCTCTGTTGTAGTAGGGGAAATTCTATTGGGGTTTCTTGTAGGGTTGATCTTTAAGATTTGCCTCAGGGTAAGATCTCTTTTGATTCTTCGATTTGTTAGCCTTCATTTCTTTCACAAGGGGCTTTGCTCGTATGAGAGCATCCTGTAATGTGCTTGGCCTCATTGCTTCAAGACGGGAATCTAAGGGTTCATTTAGCCCTTGGCAGAAACGAGCCACTTGCTGGGAAGTAGTCATAGCTGGGGCATACTTCCGAAGGGTGATAAATTTGGAATAGTAGTCCTCAAGAGTTAAGCTGCACTGCCTAAGACTAAAAAACTCATTCATCTTTATGGATTCATGGGATGGGGGAAGATATCTTTCCTTCACTGTCTGCTTGATGTCTTCCCATGTTTGAGAATGCTCGGTGCCTTCCTTGTCACGGCACCACTGTTTCCACCAGAGTTTAGCATCTCCGATGAGGCGAAACCGTGCGAGCATAGAGACTGATTTGCTACTCCAGTACTGGCAGCAGCAGTAGAGAAATAATCGTCCATCACCTCAATCCAGACTTCAGCATCCTTCTCAACCTTTGAACCTTCTCCTTTAAAGGAGGGAGGTTGCATTTGCTTGAACAGGAGCTTCTTCTCCTGGGTATTGGTGTAAAGCGCATTGGGAAGTGGAGGGTGGTCGTCCTGGCCATCATTGTAAAAATAATTTTAAGATTACAAGCTTCATATTTGAACAACGCTTATTTTTGGAGAGTAAAACATTGAAATTATTTTATTTCCAAATATTTACAAGGACAAGTTTTATTACAAAGATCTGAGACTAATATAATTAGTCTTATTTGACATCAAGGGAAATTCCTAGGCTTGACTATGACACAAGGGTAGAGCGGTCCACATAGGTGAAATATGGGGGTTCCGCTGTAGTTTCTAAGACTCTAAAAACTGATGGTAAGGGTGGTAGACTCTAGATTGGGGTAGATCCCAACACAGCTACTCTATCAGCACGTAAGATCTGCATCACTTGGTCACACACCCAACGATCCTGAGGTATGCGAACCCTATCTATAGTCACCGAGGTGTCGGCCCTGGGGGTACCGACGAACCAAAATAAACGGATCATCTTCAACTTCTCAATCCAACGAATCCGCTTTAGGTTGGTGGTAAGGTTCCCAATTTGATCTGCTCAGATGAAGAAGTATCTCGGCCCATGACTCCATAAATCTCTCCATAAATCTCTACCCCATCCTCTTTGAATACGAGAGAAATGAGGGAGGGACATCTTCTCTAGTATCTGCACCATGGTGTCGCGGAACACGAAATTCGAGGAGTGACTAGCAGTCTCGAAGATGCATTGGAAAACTAAAAACTTGGAGTAGGCATCTTCCTCTTTCTACAATCATTCAGACATCAATTCAACTTATTTGTTTTAGTAGGATGTTTTTACTAATTAGCATTATGTTAGGTAAAACATTCATTGCAAAACAATCCTTAAATGACAATTCTTAGGAGCTAAGATCAGCTCTGATACCAATTGTAAGGTTCCTCCCTTCTAAAATGGGGGAAACACTTAAGATAGTCCACTAAGTCTTATCTTGGGAAAAAATTTCCTATTCATCGACACCTTGACCCTATAGAGATTCAAGGATACGATTCATAGGTATGACCTAGCTCTATCTCGTAGGGGGAGTGTGATTTTCTAAACATCAAATCACCCATAGGGAAATTGATCATAAATTGGGCAACTACTAGACTTGATTTCTAGAGACAATGCTTTTTTCCTCATCTTATGCAAGACACAGCCGCTGGCCTGGTCTTCTAGAATAGAGTTGCCCAAGAACCTAATTATCTAGCGTAGGGCTTTCACTTAATCTGTTGGAAAGCTACCCGACTAATCGGGTCCACCCGTCCGTAGGATGGTGCCGTCGGGGCATTCCATCCTCCCACTTTTCACCCTACTCACGCATCAATTTGTTTTCTAATTAATCCTACCACACTGTTTGACATAAATAAACATATTTCTTAATTAAGGTCCTTTTTCACAAGGTTTGTTAAAATAGCCTTTTTACACAATACAATCATGCCAAAGACAAGATATATTTATATAAAAAGTTTATACATGAATCAATTCCATACAAGCCAAACCGGCTCTCTTATTCTTATACTATCGATGATCTAGAATTCGGCCTTCCAGCCTCTACATGCTGGGCAAAACCCTACGGGACCATACACCTCATCATCGGCCGCTGGCGTGAGGACTCAAGCCGGCCTGTCGCCCTCTCAGGCTCCATCGCTTGATCCTCCCACCCCTCAGAGGGATGTCTGCACACTAGGGTGGGCTTATTTACCGCACTAGCCTGGGCCCTCAGAACTAGGTAGCCTCATAATCTCTCGCCTCAATCGGTGATCCTTATTCTCCCAATGGTATGAGGGATACCTTGGGCCATTCTCGGGCTTTGCTAACGACGCTGCCCGGCTACACAAGCATGGAACGGAGTTAGCGTTGAAGCCAAAAAAAATCTTGAATTCTAAAGATAACACTTCAATGCAATTTATTAAATATAGCATTCACAATTCGTGAAGATAACAATTTCAATGCAATTTATGGAATAGAGCATCACATAATTCGTAACTTCATACAATTTTTATGTCATCATTTTAAAAAGAAAAGATATCATTCATTAACACTAGTTTAAGAAAAATCTCTTCTTTTAAAAATTAACCAAGCTAACCTGGCCACCATTTCCTTGAGGAGCTTGAAAAGGGAGGGCAGGAGCCGCATTGGGAGCATCTTCCCTAATCTCGTTATTACGCGCTCCTCTTGAGGCAATATTTTGATGTCTCTAAGAAGAGGCCATCTTAGGCGTCGCCTTGTAGAGCGTGCTGCTGCGAGCGAAACGCTTCAGTCGGATCTGAATTCTGAATTTGTTTGCTCACCGTATGAGCAAAAGAGTATGACGCACGAACCCTTTCTTAAGGCAAAAAACCCTTTTAAAGTCTACGCAAATGGGGGGGGATTGTGAGATGTCCTTAAGGGCAAAAACGTGGAGGAGGGCTGAGAGGGCTGCTATAAGTCTATTCACGCGGGGGGAGGGGGGGGGGAGAAGAGTTAAGGACACTGGCTCCTAGCAAGAGGGGGATGGAGGAAAATTGGCTTATCTGAAAAGAGGCAAATGAGGGGGTGTGAGAGGGGGACTGCAAGGGACTGCTGTACTACAGCAAGGACACTGCACAGGGACAGACGGTGGTACGGACGACGGTACAACAGGGCATACGCGGCATAGAAATGCGTGCTGCTTGGGGGGTTTATATAGCTGAGGAGTGAGGGTACGGCGCTGCGCAAAGCAAGGACGAAAGGATGGTGTACCGTCAAAGGCTATGGATCAGTGGCCTGCATGGGTCTAGGGAAAAGGTACGGTGTCAGTTGTCCAGGAAAGGAGTGGTACGCATGTACCTTATCTAGTCTGGGGCAGCATGGGTGTCCACGTAAGGGTACGTGTGGACCACATAATGGGCGGCCATCCTTCGGTACTTGGGCGGCCATCGTACGGGCGTCCTAATAAGTGTGTACGGACTAAATTTTGGGACAGGGTATCCAAATTTGAGACGCCCGCCTCGATTTGCGTGCTGGACCGCCCGGGGAGCGAAATTTTTTTTTTTTGTCTGGGAGGTTCTCCTGGTCGTTGGGGTTCAGACCGTTCGTCAATCGGACGCCCGGTCGTGCATTTCAGAGTATACAGGATTTGCTTAAATCCTGAGAAATGTGTTTTTATGGTCAGATAAGGTAAAATTTTGGTCCATATTGTCTCTAAAAATGGCATCTCAATTGATTTTGAGAAGATCAAGGTGATTATCGAATTGCCAAGACCATGGAACGCTAAACAAGTTCAAGGCTTTATGGGACATTGCGGGTACTACCGTAGATTTATCTACTTGTATGCCATATCGTTTGGGCCTCCAGTGTTGGAGGTGTCATTGTTTATGGCATAATTGGATCAAAACACAACACTCACATTTTGTCCTTTGCACCAAGTTATTGTAAAGTCCAAAACCGCTTTTGTGTGTTTTCTTCTTTCAATTTGACTTGCAAGATGATAAAATATGATTGGTTAGACTTCTAGTTTGTGTGCTCCAAGGTTTTGCAGGACGTGCTCAAACTCAGCTAAAATGTATATATAAATGCTAGTAACTTTAACATAATCATTCCATTCAATGTGGTCCGATGTCCCTGGGCCCCCACAACAACTTGATGTTTTATCTATCTTTTGGTTTTTCTGGTTTTTATCTAAATTGAAGTTTTAAAGTTAAAGTTGCTGGAGGAACATTGTGCAGGGTTTGGATGTATGTCCTCGATGTACGTCCATCGATGTACGTCCAAGTTCTGTGGATGTAGGATCTGTTGAGGATGCTGCTGCTCCCAGTAGCTCGACTGCTACTTACAGGTTCACGTAGCACTACTGTTTGCTGCTGCTGTTTTACCCACTGCTGAACAAGCTCGTTGGGATGGTAAAGATACGCAGGCTCATGCCTTGATTGCACTTTCTGTCAAACGGAATATCACCCCACACATTCGTTCAGCTACTTCAGCAAAACAGGCTTGGGATACTCTAGCTCATTTGTATGCAGGTCGTAATGAGGCAGAAATCTCATACCTGTGTAAAGAGCTAGAATCAAAGATTATGTAGGAAAAATGCGTAAAACTTCTTGTGCCGCCTTATTATCCAGAAAGTAGGCGCATCTATATTTGATTGAGGGCAAGTATGTTAATTTTTTTCATACGCATTTATACACCATACGTTGCATACGTCTACATGGTGGAACATAGTACATACAAGTATGAAAAAAACTCTGGTCAAGATTTGTGTGTTTTTAAAATTGTTGTGCCCTTGGTTCTATATGAAATTTTATGTTTTTGAATTCGATGTAGGTAATGCCAATGACAAGACTTTTTTTGCTTTATAAATGGACCTTTTTCATCTTTGGCTTGCTGTATGGATGGTATCTGGAAGCCACGTGTATGTGGGGAAGGTCACTAGGATTGTCGATTTCTGCAAGTGCCTCACTTCATTAGGATTCTAGCAAAGGTATTTCTATAGATTTTTCATACGTCAGACACATACGCATATACGGGTATGAAAGTATGTTTGAAGTATGGTATTTTCTCATCATCATACGCAAGCCCTCACAAGAAGTTTTAGAAAAATTCCCACTATAATTCTCGCTTTACCTATCATGGCAGCATCATGAGCTTCTGTATGGGAGGCACTGCGTACCTAGCTAGGTGCGGTTGGGGGCAGGGGAATGCTGATGAGAATGATTGGGAGGTACACTGATTATCATCCATACTGTGTCGAGCCAAGTTGCTATAAATACTAGTAACAAAATAACACTTCCCCCCCCTTCCTCCACACTCTTTTGTTTTGACCTCTCCCCTCCTTTTTCCTCCACTCAGCACAATGTAGGGTATTTTTATGTCCCCTCTCTTTAGACCTTCAATAAAATTCTCACTCCCCCCTCTCTAATCTTGCTAATTTTACACTACCTAATTCTCACTCCCCCCTCTCTACTCCAGCTAATTTTACCCTCCCTAATTCTCAAAAAATTGTTAATCTTCCTACACGTATAACCCCTCTTCTCCACCTAAAACTCTCTCTCTCTCTCTCTCTCTCTCTCTCTCTCTCTCTCTCTCTCTCTCTCTCTCTCTCTCTCTCTTCTCCAATTACAACTCTCGCATGTTATGTTTTCGGGAGAACCACGTTGCATAGATCGTTCTTTCACCGTAGCTACCCTTTCCCACCATGGGGGAGGAGACTCTTTGTATATCTGGAAAGGTCCCATGGGTCATAATTTGGCCTTCCGTGGGTGGACGATAATAAACTACTCTACTCTACTCTACTCTCTCTCTATTATTTATCCTTCTTGCACTTGTAACCTCTCTTATCAACTTGCAACTCACTCTCCACAATAACTTGATAAAAACCCTTGCCTGCCCAACGATACCTTTAAAAATGACATTATCTACATACATATCACCAAACCATCTAATGAACTCATCATCCTTAGGGGGTTTTCCCATAAAAACATGTATGCACCACATGTGATGGCCTTATGGAGCTTGCCCATAGCTTTAGGCATAGAGATTTCCATGGTAGTCTTGAAGACTTTTGTGTGCTTTGCAAGCTTAACTGTGTTCTTCGATAATTGCTTGTGACAATCTCAACCTGTAAGTACTCTCCCGTCGCCTCTTGCACACCACCCTACAAAGCTATCTACACATAAGAAATTATATCCTTGTTAGTATCCAATTCACGTGCTTGCTTCCTGCATGTCCTATCCATATCTGAGAACCCAGAAAAAGAGGTCACGCACATAGTTTGTAATTTTGTAGGTTTTTGCAGTTTTGCTGTCTTGGTTATCAATTCCTCTTTATACATATTGCCTCTTAAAGTAATGAAAATCCCATGGGAATGTTGAGATGTTTGTATTTGCTAAAAACTAAATTTAAGAACAAATTTGGGCTATTTTTGTTTTACTAAATTATACAATAGGTAGCATAATAATGGTGTACCCAAAAGAAAATAAAAACAAATTTGTTTAGAGCTTGGTAATTACAATAAGAAGAGAAGGGGAACCAAGTGCCACATTGGAGTCAAGTAAGAGCTTCAAGGGGTACACTTATAAAATCCTACCTATCATGTGCATTTAAGGGGTATTTAAAAAATTCCTTGTTTGTGTGTACATTTTGAGCCAATAAAATGACCCCTCTCTTGATATAATTTTGACATTTTTCCAAATTTATTTTTTAATATACTTGTGTGATGCAATAGGGGATCACAATAATTAGACTCTTACCACAAAACCATTTTGTATATACTTTTTTATTGGTCCCATACCGTAGACAAGGTAAAAAATATATATGACGTATTTTTTTCATAATATACGCATCATTTGAGTTATCTAATTATTTTCATTTTATTTATTTTAAATATATATACATGGCACCTTGTCATTTCTGCTCATTTGGAGCATATCTCAAGTGAGATGGTTGAAAGCATGGTTAGGTGTGGTCCAAAAAGGACTGTCCTATAGACACTACTTAAATAGCACTTTAAGACACCTCAAATCAAAAAATTACATATCATATTATATATCAAAAAATTACATATCATATTATATATCAATAGAAAGATACTGAAAATGAGAATCTAAATTTGTACTTAGCCTGGCAAGTTTTGAACTTACTTGTAGAAATTTTACTAGGTGCCCATTTTTGTTAGGTACTAGAAAAGTTGTACCACCTAACCATTCTTTAGCCCAGATATCAACAATCATTTCTATTTGTTATGTGTACAGTGATTAGTATTGGCCCTAGTGGGGCATACCCTTGTGATGTTAGGATAGCTAGTGCAACACAAGAGAGTTCTAGGGGGGCTAGAGGGAGCCAGACTGAAGCATTGAGACAAGGAAAATGGTCAGCAGTATGTGGGCCACCTAAGAGTGGACAATAGGACAGGTAGACACTTAGGGTGGGCACCCTTTATCACATTTAAAGAAATATCATTTCACTCGATTATTCATGTTTACTAACAGAAACCAATAGATAAGGGGAGAGTGCTTGTCCAATCCTGGCTATAGAGACTAGGCTCTCTACTCTAGCTCATTTTTCCCTCCCTCATTCCACTTCTTTGTCTTCCTACACCTATAGCTTGTGGGCATGGGAGAGCCGGCCGCTCTCTAGATTTCAGTAGGACCCAGGGAAGCGACTCTTGTGGGACCCTTTTACAATCCCATATACAGTGTCTTTGCATCTCTTTTGTATGGCTACAACATGGCCAACAAGCTATTGGCAATCCACTGTAAGACAACCAAACTCCAACCGCCACCCCTCTGTGTGCTAGATGCCAAATGAGAAGAGTGATACACCTTAGTCTCTGGTAGCCCAAGAGTTTAATCCAAAAGTCAATGAGAAACTCTCATGCCTATGCCAATGCTCTCCTGCTGCTAGAGTCCTACCTATCACCTGCTGTCTGAATGTGTCTCCTAAGCTATGCAATGTACTGAAAGAATGGGGTCCTAGTGCTATCTAGCGGGATAGCAGGTTTGGGGGTGATACTTTGCTTGATGGCAAGAGGCACTACACAGACCTATAGATAGTGGGTAGTGGCTTGTTCATGGGGGGATTACTATATGTAAACTCTCTATATCAGGTGCATTCAAAGCTTACTTTAAAAACACCTTATCTAAAAATTTTCCATGAATAAACCATACCCTTTTTCTATTCAATTTGTAAATATGCCCTTTAAATGGTACACTTTTGTATGTAAAATATGTGTAAAAAAGGGTTTTAAAAAACACCTTCTATTGAACTCACGTGATAGAGTTACATATTTCATAGTGACACCCCCAAAGGGCTTGGTTTACAAAGTTCGGCACACTACAGTGGGATATGAGACAGAGGCTAATAGTGCAACGTTCACAATGCAGGGAGGTAGGATGTCAATGACTTGGAACAGAGACTAGCCCCACAAGGCTTGGAGTTTTCCCCTTGTACCTCCAAGGGTTTTTTCATCCATAGTTAGAGACCTTTGCTTGAGTGGGGATGTTAGCACTATATATAGTGTGTCTAACTGAACCTTAGTTCTCACCTATAAATACTAATACTCGGTGTGCTTTATACACATTTTTGGAGAGCTATACTTGGCATATTTTCTTCTCTCTCATGCTTTCATTTCTCCTTGTTCAAACAAAAGTTTTATAGCCCATGTTGATGTGCTCCTTCTCCACTTTTACTCTTTATAGCTTTGATTCTAGCTTGGGTCATACTCTTTAGCTTGCCTATTTTTTTCTCCTTCATGCTAAGCTCCCACATTCTCCCAAAGATTAAGGCCATGATCCCCTTGTTCATAATACTAGTGAGCATCGATATGTGCTCCTGCACCTTGTCAAGGTCATTGGGGATGTTTGCTAATGTGTAGCTTATAACTTTAGAGCCGATCTATTATTTGACCTCATATCATTGGTATATCTTTTCCAAAGGCCATGCCGCCTCACCCATGGCCCCTTCTAATCCTAAGAGTGGTCTTTGTTCATGAAACATCCATGCATTGACCTCCAAGAGACATTTTAGAGTTGTAGGTCCTTAGTGATGTCAATCCCAAACATGTCATTGTTCAAATTGTAGCTAGTTGTTTCATCAACTTGTCCCACTCTCTCTTCTACTATTAGCCTTGCCTTCTCCACTTCTGCTACTTCAAATTGCCTTCTCCACTTCTTCTACTTCAAATTACCTAACTGCCTTGAGGTTGTCTTTGTGTTCACTTCTCAACTTTTCTCAACCTTTCTCTTTCTATTTTCTTTTTGCCTCTTTTTGGTTAAGAAGGCCCTTCAATATTTTCCCCTCATCCTCAACATCCTTGATGACCTTGTTGAATCTTTTACTTTCCTTGACCCTGTCTTAAGTGTCATGTTTAGGCTCTAGTAACCCAAGCATTCCCCCCAAGTCTATTGTACTTTATAAATGAAATTCCCATTCTTTTTGTAGGGAGTGCTGGATGTACTTCGTGAAGTACTCTGGGTAGTGAATCTTCTTCTTTCCCCTCGTTAAGGCCTACATCATCTCCTTGAAGAAATATTCTTAAACATGCAAATAGTTGAAACAAAATCCCACAAATGTATCCATAGTTGAAACCATAAACCCTTAGTAGTTTGCCTGGTTTGTAACATGCATCAAGAGACTTGAAATATTACTAATCTCTGTTAAACAAACTATTAAAATCAACATCATGAGCCTATGAAGAGGAGGTATCGCATACGTAGCTAGGTGTGGTGGGGGGCTGGGACTGCCATGTCCTCCCAAGGCAAGCACCCCCCCCAGCTAGGTATGCGGTGCATCTTTGATGGAAGCTCATGATGTTATCATAATTCGAGGTTAAATGTATTAAATTTCTTGTGAAAGAACTCACCATCACTGCTATGGTTTGGAACAAAGCACATGATGTTGTTGTAATCCGAGGGGAAACAACCAAAAAAAACAATGTATTGCGTGGTTACCTTGTAAGATCAATTGTAGGAAGCACAGAGATGTCTCTCTTGGTGGGCACAACATGAAATAGCGTGATCTGTAGTAGCACTAATTTCCAACATGCAAACAATTTTGTGTGCCACTCACTGGGGAGTTGAGATTGCGCGCTTTTGTGGTCCGCTTCGAAGAAATTCCAAGACACGACAGATTGGGCCGCAAAGTAGCAAACCCTAAAAAATGTGACATAAAAAAGACTTATTGATGAAAGGCAAAGAACAGCTAGACTACACATACGAATTGCCTAAAACCTTGCAGAGCAAGCATAAGGTGCCCTTCGATAGAAAGTTTTCAAATAGACCCTAACCTGGGAGAGCTGGGAAAATGGAGATGGAGTGTGTGCAGTGATTATACGATCCACAACTCTTGAGAAGCAAGAAGAAAAAACGGGATTGATCTCTCTCTCTCTCTCTCTCTCTCTCTCTCTCTCGGCCATGACCTTGTGCCTCCTGCTAGGGTTTCATAACGGGGTTTCATAACGGGCAACTCAAAGAGAGACAGGGGTAGAGGAGATGGAAATGTTGGAGTGTTGCTGTTGAAGGATTGAAGCCAAACCCCGCCTCTAGAAAAGCGCCCTCTCTGTACACACAGAGCCTCCCTGCTTCTTTCTGCATCATTTTGTCTCTCTGTTACATTTCTCTCTCTCTGTTACATTTCTCTCTCTCTCTCTCTCTCTCTCTCTCTCTCTCTCTCTCTCTCTCTCTCTCTCTCTCTAAGTCTAACCTTATTATTTTTAAAAAAGCCACGTGGCAACACCTAACCTTAATTTCTTGTTTTAAAAAAGCCACGTGGCAAGTGAGATCAAGGTTAAAGTAATAAAAGGTTTAACGCGGCCTGCCCCTTATTTGTTACGAGGCAATGCCAACAACAGTAGCACTGGGTGTCTCGATGAAAGTTGGGTGTGTTTGTTCTTTCAAATGAGGTTGTGGGGTCAAAACTTGGTCAAAATGGTTAGTGTTGGAGTTGTGCTACCTGCATTTGTTGTAATGTGTGTCCTGTAACCACATCCATGTGCCACATATTTTGGCAAGTGCTCCTTTAATGAGATGTTATCCATCCCCAAAGCGACTTATGCACTCTGTCTTGCAAGTTAAAGCAGCTGCCAAAAGATCACAGTTGCAAGCTAGGGGATTGGTGGCCCCTCTTTAGTCCCCTGCCCACAACCATACCTTGCTAGATATGTGATGCCTCCTCTACAAGAGCTCATAATGTTGATCAATATTACTACAAGATTATGAAGATGATACTTTCACTCATCTCTGTACCCACCAGCGCGATACTGCATTATAGCTTCAAGATTTGAAAGAAAGATTAGAAGTTGAAGTACCTGGAGCATAGAGGTGCCGCGGGCTCGCATGATGGAGCCTGCTTTTCGGTGAGCACAAGCCTGCTTGCAAACCCAACATGACCCCACGATGATGTTGAGGCTACTCCGGCATGTTTGCCTTCTCTATTGCGACAAAGTGACACAAGTTTGTTGTGTCATGTGAGCCTGCTTTGCGGTGAGCATGACATGTTTACCTAGTTCTCTGCATGGTTGATCCCTGCACAGTCGACCCTCATGTTGCCTTCTTGGAACTTTTAGAATTCACGCCCAATTGTTTGGGATCGTACCCATTGACTATTAAAAGAGAGAGAGAGATGTATCTATATAACCGAATATGTATGTATATAGATGTATCTATATACATATGTATATAGATGTATCTATATGGATCTATACATATGTATATAGATGTATCTATATATGTATCTATATCTATGTGTATACATATATGTATATGTATGTATCTACATACATATACATCTATATGTATATGTATAGATGTATCTATACGTATGTAAAAATATATGTATCTATATGTATGAACCTATATTTATGTATATATATGTATCTATGTATGTATATACATGTATATATACGTATATATATAGATGTATATACATGTATGTATATACATGTATATATACGTATATATATAGATGTATCTATACGTATGTATATAGATGTATCTATATGTACGTATAGATGTATCTATACGTATGTATATAGATGTATCTATACGTATGTATATAGATGTATCTATAGGTATGTATATATATGTATCCTATGGGTATGTATCTATATGTATATATATGTATCTATATGTATGTGTATACATGTATCTATATGTATGTATGTACATGTATCTATATGTATGTATATACATGTATTTATAAGTATGTATATAGATGTATCTATACATATGTATATAGATGCTTTCTTGTCCAAGTCACGCATGTCTCCTATCTCATTTTCTTCTTTGTGTATCACTTGTAATCCAGTCCTTCTTGTGGTTTCATTTCTCTCAATGATTGGTTTAGGTTTCAATTGATCTGCTAGGGCTTGCATGACTTCCATTATTTTGTTGTACATTTCCAGCTGCCTAGTTTCTTGAACCGGATCTGGGTATGTTCTCCACCTCTCCTATAAGGTTTCTAGAGGTTTCAGTCTAGCTTCATAAGCTTTTAACAGTCCTTCCAAAGGCTCAAAATTCTTGTCAGCTAGAACTAATCCTCCTGAGTTCTTTTCCTTTTCTTTTTCTAAGGGTTGAGGTTGTTTCGGCTCCTCATGAGCAAATTGTTCTTTTTTCTTTTGTTTCTTAGATGTTATGCATAATCATGTAATATGGGGTGAATCCATGGTGAGGTGGTTTTACTATTCCCATGAAAGAAGAGGCAAAACCATGTAGGCAAAGGCCATATACATATAATGAAACATTTGCTAGAAGAATCAAGGAGGAGATAGACAAGCTTAAAGAAGCAGAGTTTATCTATGAGATAGAGCATACTGACTGGGTGTCATCCATTGTAGTTGTTCCTAAAAAGAACGGTAAACTACGCGTGCGTGTGAATCTCAAGAAGGTAAATGCTGCTACGATTAGGGATAACTATCCTCTTTCGATCACTGACCACGTTATAGAAAGAGTAGCTGGAGAGGCTGCTTATAGCTTCTTAGATGGATTCTCGGGTGTTACAACCAAGTTTCCATAGAACCAAAGGATCAGCACAAGACTGCTTTTGCCACAGAATGGGGTATATTTGCGTATAGAGTCATGCCATTTGGCTTGACCAATGCACCTGCCACATTTCAGAGGTTAATGAGTCATGCTTTTAAGGAATATCTATGGGATTTCCTTGAGGTCTATATGGACGACTTGTGCATACATTTCGCAGAACGAGCTCAGCACATTGAGCATCTAAAGCTAATTTTTGAATGCAGAGTATACAGGATTTGCTTAAATCCTGAGAAATGTGTTTTTATGGTCAGATAAGGTAAAATTTTGGTCCATATTGTCTCTAAAAATGGCATCTCAACTGATTTTGAGAAGATCAAGGTGATTATCAAATTGCCAAGACCATGGAACGCTAAACAAGTTCAAGGCTTTATGGGACATTGCGGGTACTACCGTAGATTTATCTACTTGTATGCCATATCGTTTGGGCCTCCAGTGTTGGAGGTGTCATTGTTTATGGCATAATTGGATCAAAACACAACACTCACATTTTGTCCTTTGCACCAAGTTGTTGTAAAGTCCAAAACCGCTTTTGTGTGTTTTCTTCTTTCAATTTGACTTGCAAGATGATAAAATATGATTGGTTAGACTTCTAGTTTGTGTGCTCCAAGGTTTTGCAGGACGTGCTCAAACTCAGCTAAAATGTATATATAAATGCTAGTAACTTTAACATAATCATTCCATTCAATGTGGTCCGATGTCCCTGGGCCCCCACAACAACTTGATGTTTTATCTATCTTTTGGTTTTTCTGGTTTTTATCTAAATTGAAGTTTTAAAGTTAAAGTTGCTGGAGGAACATTGTGCAGGGTTTGGATGTATGTCCTCGATGTACGTCCATCGATGTACGTCCAAGTTCTGTGGATGTAGGATCTGTTGAGGATGCTGCTGCTCCCAGTAGCTCGACTGCTACTTACAGGTTCACGTAGCACTACTGTTTGCTGCTGCTGTTTTACCCACTGCTGAACAAGCTCGTTGGGATGGTAAAGATACGCAGGCTCATGCCTTGATTGCACTTTCTGTCAAACGGAATATCACCCCACACATTCGTTCAGCTACTTCAGCAAAACAGGCTTGGGATACTCTAGCTCATTTGTATGCAGGTCGTAATGAGGCAGAAATCTCATACCTATGTAAAGAGCTAGAATCAAAGATTATGTAGGAAAAATGCGTAAAACTTCTTGTGCCGCCTTATTATCCAGAAAGTAGGCGCATCTATATTTGATTGAGGGCAAGTATGTTAATTTTTTTCATACGCATTTATACACCATACGTTGCATACGTCTACATGGTGGAACATAGTACATACAAGTATGAAAAAAACTCTGGTCAAGATTTGTGTGTTTTTAAAATTGTTGTGCCCTTGGTTCTATATGAAATTTTATGTTTTTGAATTCGATGTAGGTAATGCCAATGACATGACTTTTTTTGCTTTATAAATGGACCTTTTTCATCTTTGGCTTGCTGTATGGATGGTACATTGGTATCTGGAAGCCACGTGTATGTGGGGAAGGTCACTAGGATTGTCGATTTCTGCAAGTGCCTCACTTCATTAGGATTCTAGCAAAGGTATTTCTATAGATTTTTCATACGTCAGACACATACGCATATACGGGTATGAAAGTATGTTTGAAGTATGGTATTTTCTCATCATCATACGCAAGCCCTCACAAGAAGTTTTAGAAAAATTCCCACTATAATTCTCGCTTTACCTATCATGGCAGCATCATGAGCTTCTGTATGGGAGGCACTGCGTACCTAGCTAGGTGCGGTTGGGGGCAGGGGAATGCTGACGAGAATGATTGGGAGGTACACTGATTATCATCCATACTGTGTCGAGCCATGTTGCTATAGATACTAGTAACAAAATAACACTTCCCCCCCCTTCCTCCACACTCTTTTGTTTTGACCTCTCCCCTCCTTTTTCCTCCACTCAGCACAATGTAGGGTATTTTTATGTCCCCTCTCTTTAGACCTTCAATAAAATTCTCACTCCCCCCTCTCTAATCTTGCTAATTTTACACTACCTAATTCTCACTCCCCCCTCTCTACTCCAGCTAATTTTACCCTCCCTAATTCTCAAAAAATTGTTAATCTTCCTACACGTATAACCCCTCTTCTCCACCTAAAACTCTCTCTCTCTCTCTCTCTCTCTCTCTCTCTCTCTCTCTCTCTCTCTCTCTCTCTCTTCTCCAATTACAACTCTCGCATGTTATGTTTTTGGGAGAACCACGCTGCATAGATCGTTCTTTCACCGTAGCTACCCTTTCCCACCATGGGGGAGGAGACTCTTTGTATATCTGGAAAGGTCCCATGGGTCATAATTTGGCCTTCCGTGGGTGGACGATAATAAACTACTCTACTCTACTCTACTCTCTCTCTATTATTTATCCTTCTTGCACTTGTAACCTCTCTTATCAACTTGCAACTCACTCTCCACAATAACTTGATAAAAACCCTTGCCTGCCCAACGATACCTTTAAAAATGACATTATCTACATACATATCACCAAACCATCTAATGAACTCATCATCCTTAGGGGGTTTTCCCATAAAAACATGTATGCACCACATGTGATGGCCTTATGGAGCTTGGCCATAGCTTTAGGCATAGAGATTTCCATGGTAGTCTTGAAGACTTTTGTGTGCTTTGCAAGCTTAACTGTGTTCTTAGATAATTGCTTGTGACAATCTCAACCTGTAAGTACTCTCCCGTTGCCTCTTGCACACCACCCTACAAAGCTATCTACACATAAGAAATTATATCCTTGTTAGTATCCAATTCACGTGCTTGCTTCCTGCATGTCCTATCCATATCTGAGAACCCAGAAAAAGAGGTCACGCACGTAGTTTGTAATTTTGTAGGTTTTTGCAGTTTTGCTGTCTTGGTTATCAATTCCTCTTTATACATATTGCCTCTTAAAGTAATGAAAATCCCATGAGAATGTTGAGATGTTTGTATTTGCTAAAAACTAAATTTAAGAACAAATTTGGGCTATTTTTGTTTTACTAAACTATACAATAGGTAGCATAATAATGGTGTACCCAAAAGAAAATAAAAACAAATTTGTTTAGAGCTTGGTAATTACAATAAGAAGAGAAGGGGAACCAAGTGCCACATTGGAGGCAAGTAAGAGCTTCAAGGGGTACACTTATAAAATCCTACCTATCATGTGCATTTAAGGGGTATTTAAAAAATTCCTTGTTTGTGTGTACATTTTGAGCCAATAAAATGACCCCTTTCTCTTGATATAATTTTGACATTTTTCCAAATTTATTTTTTAATATACTTGTGTGATGCAATAGGGGATCACAATAATTAGACTCTTACCACAAAACCATTTTGTATATACTTTTTTATTGGTCCCATACCGTAGACAAGGTAAAAAAATATATATGACGTATTTTTTTCATAATATACGCATCATTTGAGTTATCTAATTATTTTCATTTTATTTATTTTAAATATATATACATGGCACCTTGTCATTTCTGCTCATTTGGAGCATATCTCAAGTGAGATGGTTGAAAGCATGGTTAGGTGTGGTCCAAAAAGGACTGTCCTATAGACACTACTTAAATAGCACTTTAAGACACCTCAAATCAAAAAATTACATATCATATTATATATCAAAAAATTACATATCATATTATATATCAATAGAAAGATACTGAAAATGAGAATCTAAATTTGTACTTAGCCTGGCAAGTTTTGAACTTACTTGTAGAAATTTTACTAGGTGCCCATTTTTGTTAGGTACTAGAAAAGTTGTACCACCTAACCATTCTTTAGCCCAGATATCAACAATCATTTCTATTTGTTATGTGTACATGATTAGTATTGGCCCTAGTGGGGCATACCCTTGTGATGTTAGGATAGCTAGTGCAACACAAGAGAGTTCTAGGGGGGCTAGAGGGAGCCAAACTGAAGCATTGAGACAAGGAAAATGGTCAGCAGTATGTGGGCCACCTAAGAGTGGACAATAGGACAGGTAGACACTTAGGGTGGGCACCCTTTATCACATTTAAAGAAATATCATTTCACTCGATTATTCATGTTTACTAACAGAAACCAATAGATAAGGGGAGAGTGCTTGTCCAATCCTGGCTATAGAGACTAGGCTCTCTACTCTAGCTCATTTTTCCCTCCCTCATTCCACTTCTTTGTCTTCCTACACCTATAGCTTGTGGGCATGGGAGAGCCGGCCGCTCTCTAGATTTCAGTAGGACCCAGGGAAGCGACTCTTGTGGGACCCTTTTACAATCCCATATACAGTGTCTTTGCATCTCTTTTGTATGGCTACAACATGGCCAACAAGCTATTGGCAATCCACTGTAAGACAACCAAACTCCAACCGCCACCCCTCTGTGTGCTAGATGCCAAATGAGAAGAGTGATACACCTTAGTCTCTGGTAGCCCAAGAGTTTAATCCAAAAGTCAATGAGAAACTCTCATGCCTATGCCAATGCTCTCCTGCTGCTAGAGTCCTACCTATCACCTGCTGTCTGAATGTGTCTCCTAAGCTATGCAATGTACTGAAAGAATGGGGTCCTAGTGCTATCTAGCGGGATAGCAGGTTTGGGGGTGATACTTTGCTTGATGGCAAGAGGCACTACACGGACCTATAGATAGTGGGTAGTGGCTTGTTCATGGGGGGATTACTATATGTAAACTCTCTATATCAGGTGCATTCAAAGCTTACTTTAAAAACACCTTATCTAAAAATTTTCCATGAATAAACCATACCCTTTTTCTATTCAATTTGTAAATATGCCCTTTAAATGGTACACTTTTGTATGTAAAATATGTATAAAAAAGGGTTTTAAAAAACACCTTCTATTGAACTCACGTGATAGAGTTACATATTTCATAGTGACACCCCCAAGGGCTTGGTTTACAAAGTTCGGCACACTACAGTGGGATATGAGACAGAGGCTAATAGTGCAACGTTCACAATGCAGGGAGGTAGGATGTCAATGACTTGGAACAGAGACTAGCCCCACAAGGCTTGGAGTTTTCCCCTTGTACCTCCAAGGGTTTTTTCATCCATAGTTAGAGACCTTTGCTTGAGTGGGGATGTTAGCACTATATATAGTGTGTCTAACTGAACCTTAGTTCTCACCTATAAATACTAATACTCGGTGTGCTTTATACACATTTTTGGAGAGCTATACTTGGCATATTTTCTTCTCTCTCATGCTTTCATTTCTCCTTGTTCAAACAAAAGTTTTATAGCCCATGTTGATGTGCTCCTTCTCCACTTTTACTCTTTATAGCTTTGATTCTAGCTTGGGTCATACTCTTTAGCTTGCCTATTTTTTTCTCCTTCATGCTAAGCTCCCACATTCTCCCAAAGATTAAGGCCATGATCCCCTTGTTCATAATACTAGTGAGCATCGATATGTGCTCCTGCACCTTGTCAAGGTCATTGGGGATGTTTGCTAATGTGTAGCTTATAACTTTAGAGCCGATCTATTATTTGACCTCATATCATTGGTATATCTTTTCCAAAGGCCATGCCGCCTCACCCATGGCCCCTTCTAATCCTAAGAGTGGTCTTTGTTCATGAAACATCCATGCATTGACCTCCAAGAGACATTTTAGAGTTGTAGGTCCTTAGTGATGTCAATCCCAAACATGTCATTGTTCAAATTGTAGCTAGTTGTTTCATCAACTTGTCCCACTCTCTCTTCTACTATTAGCCTTGCCTTCTCCACTTCTGCTACTTCAAATTGCCTTCTCCACTTCTTCTACTTCAAATTACCTAACTGCCTTGAGGTTGTCTTTGTGTTCACTTCTCAACTTTTCTCAACCTTTCTCTTTCTATTTTCTTTTTGCCTCTTTTTGGTTAAGAAGGCCCTTTAATATTTTCCCCTCATCCTCAACATCCTTGATGACCTTGTTGAATCTTTTACTTTCCTTGACCCTGTCTTAAGTGTCATGTTTAGGCTCTAGTAACCCAAGCATTCCCCCCAAGTCTATTGTACTTTATAAATGAAATTCCCATTCTTTTTGTAGGGAGTGCTGGATGTACTTCGTGAAGTACTCTGGGTAGTGAATCTTCTTCTTTCCCCTCGTTAAGGCCTACATCATCTCCTTGAAGAAATATTCTTTCCAATCATGAACTATCAAGTTCTTGCACAAGATAGATGTGATTGAGGTTGATCTCATCATGGTATATTGTTCATGTAATTGACATCCGTAAAAACTCTCTCCTTCCAAGGTGCTGCATTGTGCTTTGGCTTCAACTACTTAAATTGGTGTTCACTACCAAGAGAAGACATTTGAATTTCTCTTCTTGAGAGAAAAATTTGCACTTTTTTTTGTTTGGGGACATTGAGAGCCTTAACGCATTGCACACTGCATCCAAAGATATCTAGAGTCACTTTATGCATTTTCCCATATATTACCACTCTCCCTCTCTCATTGTTGGCATTGAAGGTCCTGAAGAAGGTGGCCACATTGTCTAGGTCCAAGAAAGTTTTGACCATGTCACTGAGGCCAAGCCTTGAAAAGTTTTGTTATGATCTTTGGCTCCTTTTAAATATCATGGAACTCTTTGTAGTACATCTTGACATTAAATCAATTACGTACCTCCACTTACCATGGTGGAATGTATCTTTGTGCCTTGGACATCGGCAAGCATCTTCTCTATTGGATAGCTTGGACATCGACAAGCATCTCCTTGGTTTGGAAGGAGGGATTCTCTTTGTTTTTTTGTACCCTTGGCCTTCTCCTTCCATGCCTGGATTGTTGCTGCTCATCTTCTTAATCAAGGGTGTAGAATTTTGGGTCCTCCAAGTAGTAAAGGAAAGATAAGTTGGCTATATAAATCTTGAATTTGAGCTAAGTCAGAAAGCGAGGGGTTGATTTGCCAGAATGTTGGAGACTTCAAAGTCTTCAATGGGGACATTGGCATATCCTCCAAGTTCGTTTCGCTGGCATTGAGGTAGAAAACTCTCTCTTCATGAGTAGAACCTCCTGCTTTATTAGCGGATAGGGCAATGTAGGCATATGGTAATCTAAGACGAGCCCTTGTGGAGTCAAATAGAGTATGCTTGCAGAGTGGAGGATTTTCTTTTCCCATTCTAAGCACTCCTTCACCACTGTATCCACTTCAAGCTGAATCCAGCTCTGCAGCTCTTTCTCCATATCGACTTGTCGTGGGTCAGCGCTTGTGTATCCAACCACTGTATAGTCTGGCTCATCTTCAACTCCACCCAGACCCGCCGTGCTAGTTCCTGCAGTATCAGTCTCTACTGGGAGTGGCTCAAAATAATGCGGCTCGGGGGCTGGCATATCAAGGGCTGGCATATCAAGTGGTGGTGGCACTGGCCTATTCTAAAGCAGAATTTCTTTGTAGGCAAGATCTTGCTTTACTTTCGCTAGCTCTTCCTTTAGCTCTTTAATCTCTTTATCTTTGGCAGCCTCCGGACGCATGAAACCTGTAAGCATGGTGATTCTTTACATCTTCTCCAAATCTAGCTGCTTTTGCAACTCTTGTACTTTGTTATGTGGCGTTACGGTCCCAACGATAGGGTTAGCAAGAAATTGGCATGTAGTGCTTTCAGCTTACTCCAAACGTGTTTGGTTTACTATATCCTTATACACTTGAAACTATTTCTTTATGCACTCTATTGCTTTAGCAAATTCCTCCAAACTTTTCTTGAATCTAGATGGATTTATCCATGTATGCTTGAAAGTAATCTAGATGGATTTATCCATGTATGCTTGAAAGTATTCCTTTATGCACTCAGTTGCTTTAGCAAATTCCTCAAAGTTTTTCTTGAATCTAGTTGGTTTCTTAATGGGTAGCTTTTCTTTTTCTTAGAATCTTGTGGAAGGAGCTTGATATGTGAGTAGAAGCTAGAGCTAGCACATGCTCCTCTACATGTGGGTCATGAGTCATTTTGGCAAACATTCTATCTAGGCTAGGACCTTTTGAGCTTCCCTCCATGTTCTTGATTGTGCTCTTGCTATCCAAGAATATACTTGTGGGCCTTAAGTAGCTTTTTGCTCTTCATTTGTTGCTCTTGATGTGCCTTGGTTCTAAGTTTTCTCTCAATGAGCCTCTCAACTTGTCCTTCTTCTTCCTTACTATCTTCAAAATCTTGGCTTGCCATTATGCAATATTAATAATGGCCTCTGTTATTAGAGGATTGCGTCTTGTTGTTACTCTTTTAGGGAAAATGGCCATAAACACATGTGGCAACTTGTCCAGAGCTCTAATGCAATAGTAGAAAATCCTTGTTAATGCATAAACACCTTCTAAATAGGTCTTTCTCTTCATCTTGCCCTGCTCTGCTTTGCATACTTCTTGAAACATCCATGGGGTAAAGTCAAGCAACTTTGACAAGCCTAAGTGAGATGTCACAAAAAGTGTGGAAACTAGTTTCAAGAAAATAGTGTATTGGTTGGGGAAGGCCAGTTGAAAATTATGTATGAAAATTTGAAGTGCTCAATGCTTGGGGTGTTCACTATATGTAAACCCTCTATATCATGTGCATTTAAGGCCTATTTTAAAAATCCCTTATCTGTGAATTTTTCATGAATAAAATAAACCCTATTTCTATTCAACTATAAATACCCTTCTGTATGTAAATAATGTGATTAAATAAATCCCTTTTGTTGAACCCACGTGATACATTTACATATTTTTGAGTGATCACCCCGAGGCTCAATGCAAATTTTGGTATTTAATATCATTGAAGCCCAAGGGTATTTAAAAATACTCTTATTAAGATATTTCGTATTCTGAACACAAGAACTTTTCACTTTTTCAATAAAAACCCCTTATGTATGTAAATAAAGACCCCTTACGTAAATATTCATGTAAGTCTATTTATATATGTAAATAGTCAAGTAAGTCTATTCAAGCATAAAACCCTTTTGTTGAACAACTATGCTATCTTACATATCCTTTGGTGGACCACTAGGCCATCTATATCACTATATTAGCGACCCTTGTGGTCTTTGGAGTGTTCGGGAAAAATGTGTCTCAGTTAGCAACTCTGCCTTTTACAATTCCAAAAATGCCGGTTGGATTGGGAGAGAAAAGGAAATTTTCCTGTATAAAAATTTATAGAAAGAGTGTGAAATCTTAGAAAAGTATGGTTATTTTTCCATTATTGCCGAATAAAAAATGTATCAAAAGGAAGTGTGCTCTTTAGAAAAAAGTTTTTTCCCAAACACTAGGTCTTTGTTTTGTCATGAAATTTATGCACAGGCTTGCTAGGCCCTTTTCACATTAGCTACTACTAGTAGAGTAACTTCTAATTTGCCAAGTGCTTGTTGCTTCTAATTTGCCAAGTGCTTAGAGTTTAACAATGCTTATGATATCTTTCTCAGTGAATTTCCCCCATCTCTTTACTTGAAACTAATAAAAAACCCCTATATAGCTTTTTAAAAAAAACCTAGACGTTCTTTACTTTTGGTCTGGTTAGGAACGTTCAGTACGCATACTTTTGGCATTCCGTACCCGACATTCTTGCCGTACCTGGCTGCTATGGATGGAAAAATAAAAGAAAGCCCCCCGTTTGCAGCCAGCCCTGCTATCCTAAGCATCATGGCCATCCCAAATCCAACTAACCACCTCTTGGCTGAGACCACATACACGACCAAGGTGTCCACCAATGCCATTCCTATATTGTTGAAGATCAAGTATCAAGTGAAGAACAATGCCTTCTCCCCCTCTATACTGAATTGATATGCAACCCCTAACGATTGCAATGCAGGCTCAAATGCACCGTAGCCAATAGATAGGAGGTAGATGGAAAATTAAAAGAAAGGGGTTTGCAGTTTCGGTCGATAACACCATAGCTGTTGCTATCATCATCAATATCATCCCCTTTTGTGAACATAAAGGAGGGGAGCCTATCATACTTAGTATGACTTTATACATTTGAAATACTAATGCACCAAACACAAGCATTTTTTAACATTCTCCCTTTGAAAAAGGTGCCCCTTTCCATTCTTATTTCTTAATAATACTCATTGACGGTTATGGTGTGGAGGACGGGATGGATTATGAGTGTGGCCTAGAGATAGTCCATGAGCTGGAAGCTGATTATCATAACTCTGCAAGCTATGACACTTCCACTACTGACAAGCAACATGTCGAGTATTTGGAGTTTGCAAATGCTTGTGGTGATCTACGATAAGCTTGCTAAACAATGGGACCCATAGCTCTCTTAGTCTCCCTGTCTTTATGTCTCTTTGTTAATAGAGCTGTTTTTTTTTCTATTAGAAACTCTTTCTCCCTGTCTCTATGTCTCTTTGTTAAAGAGACTATTAAGAAAGCTATTATGGGTCTCACACTTTAGCAAGCTTGTTGTAATTTCAATAATAATTGAGTTGTTTTTTTTCCTATGAGCAACTGTTTCTCTCTTAGTCTCCCTGTCTTTATGTCTCTCTGTTATAGAGCTATTTTTTTTTCTTAGAAACTCTTTCTCCTTGTCTCTATGTCTCTTTGTTAAAGAGACTATTAAACAAACATTTTGTATGCAAAGACTATTAATTAAAGATAATACTAAATATTACTAACTCTCTATTAAACAAACATGCAAATAGTTGAAACAAAATCCCACAAATGTATCCATAGTTGAAACCATAAACCCTTAGTAGTTTGCCTGGTTTGTAACATGCATCAAGAGACTTGAAATATTACTAATCTCTGTTAAACAAACTATTAAAATCAACATCATGAGCCTATGAAGAGGAGGTATCGCATACGTAGCTAGGTGTGGTGGGGGGCTGGGACTGCCATGTCCTCCCAAGGCAAGCACCCCCCCAGCTAGGTATGCGGTGCATCTTTGATGGAAGCTCATGATGTTATCATAATTCGAGGTTAAATGTATTAAATTTCTTGTGAAAGAACTCACCATCACTGCTATGGTTTGGAACAAAGCACATGATGTTGTTGTAATCCGAGGGGAAACAACAAAAAAAAACAATGTATTGCGTGGTTACCTTGTAAGATCAATTGTAGGAAGCACAGAGATGTCTCTCTTGGTGGGCACAACATGAAATAGCGTGATCTGTAGTAGCACTAATTTCCAACATGCAAACAATTTTGTGTGCCACTCACTGGGGAGTTGAGATTGCGCGCTTTTGTGGTCCGCTTTGAAGAAATTCCAAGACACGACAGATTGGGCCGCAAAGTAGCAAACCCTAAAAAATGTGACATAAAAAAGACTTATTGATGAAAGGCAAAGAACAGCTAGACTACACATACCAATTGCCTAAAACCTTGCAGAGCAAGCATAAGGTGCCCTTCGATAGAAAGTTTTCAAATAGACCCTAACCTGGGAGAGCTGGGAAAATGGAGATGGAGTGTGTGCAGTGATTATACGATCCACAGCTCTTGAGAAGCAAGAAGAAAAACATAGATTGATCTCTCTCTCTCTCTCTCTCTCTCTCTCTTGGCCATGACCTTGTGCCTCCTGCTAGGGTTTCATAACGGGGTTTCATAACGGGCAACTCAAAGAGAGACAGGGGTAGAGGAGATGGAAATGTTGGAGTGTTGCTGTTGAAGGATTGAAGCCAAACCCCGCCTCTAGAAAAGCGCCCTCTCTGTACACAGAGCCTCCCTGCTTCTTTCTGCATCATTTTGTCTCTCTGTTACATTTCTCTCTCTCTCTCTCTCTCTCTCTCTCTCTCTCTCTCTCTCTCTAAGTCTAACCTTATTATTTTTAAAAAAGCCACGTGGCAACACCTAACCTTAATTTCTTGTTTTAAAAAAGCCACGTGGCAAGTGAGATCAAGGTTAAAGTAATAAAAGGTTTAACGCGGCCTGCCCCTTATTTGTTACGAGGCAATGCCAACAACAGTAGCACTGGGTGTCTCGATGAAAGTTGGGTGTGTTTGTTCTTTCAAATGAGGTTGTGGGGTCAAAACTTGGTCAAAATGGTTAGTGTTGGAGTTGTGCTACCTGCATTTGTTGTAATGTGTGTCCTGTAACCACATCCATGTGCCACATATTTTGGCAAGTGCTCCTTTAATGAGATGTTATCCATCCCCAAAGCGACTTATGCACTCTGTCTTGCAAGTTAAAGCAGCTGCCAAAAGATCACAGTTGCAAGCTAGGGGATTGGTGGCCCCTCTTTAGTCCCCTGCCCACAACCATACCTTGCTAGATATGTGATGCCTCCTCTACAAGAGCTCATAATGTTGATCAATATTACTACAAGATTATGAAGATGATACTTTCACTCATCTCTGTACCCACCAGCGCAATACTGCATTATAGCTTCAAGATTTGAAAGAAAGATTAGAAGTTGAAGTACCTGGAGCATAGAGGTGCCGCGGGCTCGCATGATGGAGCCTGCTTTTCGGTGAGCACAAGCCTGCTTGCAAACCCAACATGACCCCACGATGATGTTGAGGCTACTCCGGCATGCTTGCCTTCTCTATTGCGACAAAGTGACACAAGTTTGTTGTGTCATGTGAGCCTGCTTTGCAGTGAGCATGACATGTTTACCTAGTTCTCTGCATGGTTGATCCCTGCACAGTCGACCCTCATGTTGCCTTCTTGGAACTTTTAGAATTCACGCCCAATTGTTTGGGATCGTACCCATTGACTATTAAAAGAGAGAGAGAGATGTATCTATATAACCGAATATGTATGTATATAGATGTATCTATATACATATGTATATAGATGTATCTATATGGATCTATACATATGTATATAGATGTATCTATATATGTATCTATATCTATGTGTATACATATATGTATATGTATGTATCTACATACATATACATCTATATGTATATGTATAGATGTATCTATACGTATGTAAAAATATATGTATCTATATGTATGAACCTATATTTATGTATATATATGTATCTATGTATGTATATACATGTATATATACGTATATATATAGATGTATATACATGTATATATACGTATATATATAGATGTATCTATACGTATGTATATAGATGTATCTATATGTACGTATAGATGTATCTATACGTATGTATATAGATGTATCTATAGGTATGTATATATATGTATCCTATGGGTATGTATCTATATGTATATATATGTATCTATATGTATGTGTATACATGTATCTATATGTATGTATGTACATGTATCTATATGTATGTATATACATGTATTTATAAGTATGTATATAGATGTATCTATACATATGTATATAGATGCATCCATATACATCTATATGCATGTGTGTGTGTGTGTGTGTGTGTGTGTATAATATGTATGTATGTATGTATGTGTGTGTGTGTATCGATATGTGGGTATATATGTATCTATATGTATGTGTGTGTGTATCGATATGTGGGTATATATGTATCTATATGTATCTATATGTATCCATATGTATGTATATATATGTACGTATATATATGTATATATATGTATGTATATAGATGTATCTATATGTATGTATATACATGTATCTATATGTATGTATATACATGTATCTATACGTATGTATATACATGTATCTATACGTATGTATATACATGTATCTATACGTATGTATATAGATGTATCTATACGTATGTATATACATGTATCTATACGTATGTATATAGATGTATCTATACGTATGTATATACATGTATCTATATGTATGTATATACATGTATCTATATAAATGTATATAGATGTATCTATATGTATCTCTATGTATGTATATATATGTATCTACATATATATCTATATGTAGATATGTGTATGTGTATACACATATATATGTGTATGTGTATACACATATATATATGTATGTATGTATGTATATGTATCTTTAAGTATACATATGTATGTATGTATATGTATCTTTAAGTATACATATGTATGTTACAGAAGAAGTACGCCATTTGGATAAGTTCCAAGTTATAGGTTGGTAAGGCCAACGTGGAGCTTCCATTAGATGTTTGAGCATATGTATAATGGGTTGTTGGTGCTAGTGCATTAAAGGATAGTACAAAAGATGAGTCCTTTGAATATTCTAATGATGGTTAGCTTAGAGATGGAATGCGAGCATTTTTTGGCTCGTGCATTCCAAAATCCAATGCCAATAGGACTATGTGTCATGGATAGCACAAAAGGTAGTGCAAGAGATATGCAGTGCAATGCTGAAGGATTCGCTCAGTTGTTGTTAAGTGGTATTTTGTGTATAACTAGTGGTACATGTCATTCGCAAAAGGTATTTCTAGCATTTTTTAAGATTGCGAATGTTGTGCGATTGCAAGATGCACTGCAAAGCATATCTTGTTGGAACAAGATGCTTATAGGGGTAATACATTTTGTGGAAGATGCACCATGTACCATTGCAATTCAACTACTTTGTGTTGTTGCGTACCTAAGCAATAGAGACACTTTCGAAGGGTACAAAGAAGGACATCCTTATCAAGCTATGAAAAATATGGAGCCCCAGGATTATTTGCGTGCAAAAAAGGACATCCTTATCAACAAGTGTATCAATCTTTACTGTCTGCAAGATCTGATGGTGATTGATGCAAAGGTTATGTATCAAAGGGTGCACTAAGAGAAAGAAGGGAAGTAGTTTTTCTTGTTGAGAATACCAAGGATCATGATGACGTGCATCTAGATCTTCTTTCATTTGCCAAAGCTCATAGAGGTATTAGACAATGGGCGAAGATTCATGAAGACGCTCAACCGGCTATTGAAGGATTGCAACCGAATGTTGAAGACCCAGTGTTATCTACTCAAGCTGCTTCTACATCTCAAGCATCTAGTTCTCAACCTTCAAGGAACACACTTGATGCTCAAGGTGTGATCTCAAAGTTTTTGGCAAACGAAAGAAAAAGTGGATAAATGTTTGGAGATATTTCTTGTGTAATAAGTGACATGGTCACATAGTCTACTTTGTTAAAGTTTTTCTTTAGGGTCTTAAAAAGTTTTTTTAAATTTTCTTAACTCAAGCTACCGCATTTTTTTAAATTTATTCAATATTATCTCGATCGAGATAATTAGAAGATTTAAAAAAAATAACTCGACCAAGTTATGTACGTCGCATATTGCCCTGCCAAAGTGGGACACCCCTTGTGGCATATTTGATATCTTGATCGAGATATTCAGTTTGCCTAGTCAGTAAGGGTGGTTCAGTCTACTTGGCAAGACGTGGCATGTTGAGTCACTTCACATATCTCGATCGAGATATGCTCGAACACGAAAGAAAAATTGTTACGCGCTGCTTGGCAAAGTGTCAAAAGTGGGTCACCTCTATCATGTTACCACCCTGATACATTGTATCTGGACACTCATATGTGCCAACTCATAAGCCTTACATGTCAAGCTTATCTTCTAGAGGCTTCTAGCCCATGTTCTCCCATACACATCATATTTCTCAACACCCCCCCTTGATGTGTAGTTGGATCTTTTGCCGAGTTCTACATTCACCAGGGATGTAGTGTTTTACAATAATTTTTGGTTTCCCTAAGCCCCCTATCATGCATCTTATGGCATGTGCAAGACTATCAGGATGTGAACATAAATGTGGATTAGTCCCCTGGCTACATCATTGGTGCCAGTTGTTGAAATTTACAATTGATTGGATTTTTGCCTAGAAGAGGTGTCCATTGGACACAGATATATCAGAGGTTTCAATGGCTGTAAACATATCATGGGATTTCAATAACATGCTTGAGTAATTGGATTCATTGGTTTTTGGAGCGATTGTTGTTGTGATAACAATTGGATTCATTATGCTCGAATCTTTTGCAAATGGTGCATGGTTTCTTTCCTTTGTTGCGGCAATCTTTTTCTTCATGGTTGTTTAGCCCATAATGGTTACACTTCTTGTTTCATTTCGTGGTTACAAAAACACTATCGCGTGCGGATGTTGATGATGCATCTATTGTGCCTTTGATTTTACTTTCCCTCTCTAACAACGATGCTTCTATATCCCTGATTGACAAGTGAT
>NC_141081.1:49972632-50072632 GCF_041138505.1 Cibotium barometz | reverse complement strand
AATCTAGCAAACCACTCCTATCGAGACATGGCTAGAACTCCTGTAGAAGACTTTGAGTCTGCTACTATAAGAGAAATCCTCAGTTCCATCTTGGATAAGTCCTCACAAAGAAATTTGGATGTTTGGAGCTTCAGAAGAAGGGGGCTCGAAAAGAGAATTGGAAACTAAGACGAGGAAGATATGGGCAATGAGGCCTATATTCCAGAACCTTTTCCAAAGGAGGAGCTAGAGCCAGTAGGATGATGGAGAGACATCTTAGCTACTCTAGACATGTGTGTGAACGAAATAACTCCCACAATCTTCTGTGATGATGAGGGCTATGGCATAGCACCCTTCCAAATGATTCGGTGAGGTTGAAACAAAAGAAAACAACGAGGAAAGAAAGCACCCAGAAAACGAGGAAACAAACATTGGGATTGTGGTTAGACAACTGGGAATTCGAGATGAAGTCTCCATTAGAGCCATAAGTGACAAAGAAAATGAGGAAACTAGGGATGAAGTCTATTATGACGCTTCGAACGAGCTTGAGGAGCTCAATAATGAAGCCCCTAATAGAGAAACTCTCAAATTGGGACTTAGAGGAGGAAAAGAGATTGAAATACTTCCATCCAACTCTTCGAACTGGGAAAAAGAATGATGAGACGAAGACAAGGTCATTCTAAGGGCCAAAAATAGAGAGAGATGCCTTACATCGCGGGAAAAACAAGCTACCTGAGGCTAGTGAATGCCCATGATTGTATCAAGGACAATATCATGGGAAGATACCTAGCACCAAAGTTTGAAACCAAGATGCAGAGGTCAAAAGACAAATCAAAAGAAAGCCCAAAAGAAACAAAACCAAAAGAGCCTACCATGACTAGGGTTGAAAGAAAGGCTAAGTACAATGATCTGAAAAGAGAGATGAAAGAAGTGTGGACCACAAAGATGGACACTTCAATTGACACAGACGACGGGATCAGTGTACCTTCTCACTTCAAGAAGTACACAATCCAAGAGAGAGATAGTAGTACAACAGCTAGTCATGACACAAGAAACCCCTGGCCAGCAGTCTTGCCACCACGGATCTAGATCTAGAGGAAGAGGAGATCTTGATCAAGACAATGAAAGAGTACCGAGATGTGTTCGCTTGGTCATACAAGGACTTAAAGGGTTTATTCCTTCCCATATGTTAGTACACAATTCCGATGAAGGAGGACACTAAGCCTTGTAGGCAAAGGCCTTACACATATAATGACACATTTTCCAAAAGGATCAAGGAGGAGATAGATAAGCTTAAGGACGCAGAGTTTATCTACAAGATAGAGAATACGGATTGGGTCTCATCAATAGTAGTTGTTCCTAAAAAGAACGGAAAGGTACGAGTATGAGTAAATCTCAAGAAAGTAAACACTGCCACCATTAGAGACAACTATCCACTCTCGATCAATGACCACGTAATTGAGAGAGTTTCTAGAAAGGCAGCTTATAACTTTTTGGATGGATTCTTGGGTTATATCCAAGTTTCCATAGACCCTAAGGATCAGCACAAGACCATGTTTGCCACAGAATGGGGTATATTTGCATACACAGTCATGCCATTTGGCTTGACCAATGCACCCACCACATTTCAAAGGTTAATGAGTCATGTGTTCAAAGAATATCTTAGAGATTTCCTTGAGGTTTATATGGAAGACTTGTGCATACACTCTGGAGAAAGAACTCAGCACATAGAGCACCTAAAGCTAGTCTTTGAGAAATGCAGAGTATACATGATTTGCTTAAATCTTGAGAAATGTGTTTTCATGGTCAGACAGGGCAAGATCTTGGGCCATATTGTCTCCAAGAATGGTATTTCCATTGATTTTGAGAAGATCAAGGTGATTATTGAATTGCCAAGGCCAAGGAATGTGAAACACATTGAATGGTTCATGGGGCATTGCGGGTACTACCATAGATTTATCTACATGTACGATGGATGAGTGCAAGGAGTCATTCAAAAAGTTGAAAGATGCTTCGACCTCAGCACCCATACTTAAGTCTCCAGATTGGAATCTGATTTTTCATGTTTATATAGATGCATCAAATTTTTCCATTGGGGCCATACTAGCACAACCGGGAGAACATAATATGGACTTTTCGATCTCCTATGCTAGTAGGCAACTGAACAGTGCTGAATGTAACTACACCACGACTGAGCGTGAAGGCTTAAGAATGGTGTACGCTGTAAAGAAGTTCAAGTATTATTTGTTGGCAAACAAGTTTATATTCTTCATAGATCATCAAGCCTTGTTATCTTATAGAGTGAGATGGTTCATCATCTTTCTAGAGTTTGACTTTACTGTGGTTGTGAAAAGTAGTTGTGAAAAAGGGTACTATGCATAAGAGAGCATATCATCTGTCTCGTCTTATCCATGGAGAAGCACCACAAGACATAGATAACGATTTGCCAGATGCATATCTCTTTAACATTGAGATGATTCCAAGATGGAGTGAAGAGTATGTCTCTCTGATGAGACGATTGCGAAGGCAGGAAGGAAGGAAGGAGGAGCAAGAGGGAGAGAGCTGAACATAGTGAATGGTGGGTGCCTTGTTCACCCTAATAGAACATTATCTTCCTTCTTATGTTGTATGCTATATACACTTGGTGTTAGTCAATAGTGGGTGTGTTAGTTGATAGGTGGGTGGGCGGCCAGTGGCCTTTACACCAACAATCTCCCACTTAAAGGCCAGTGTGGCCCAAAGTGAGCAAGACAAAAGAAAAACTGTACACTACCTGTACATAAGTGAAGTATATGTAATGGCTTCACCTTACGCCCATCAACACTTGACAATGTGCAAAACACTCCATGGAAAGACTCTTTGTAAGAGCATCTGCAGGGTTATCATCTATATGTATCTTGACTAGATCAATGCGCTTGTCAGAGCGAAGACAAGCGCTTGTCTCTGCCACCAAGACATCCCGAATGAAGTGATACCTCACTTTAATATGCTTTGTCTTTGCATGAAAGACGGGATTCTTTGCCAAAGCAATGGCACTCTGACTATCACAATGCCATGCTGGAATCCGCCCTCTGATGTCCAAGTCTCCCACTAGACAAACAAGCCAGATAGCTTCTTTGCTAGCATCAGATGCTGCAACATACTCAGCCTCAGTAGTAGACAATGACATACAATCTTGTAAGCAAGATCTCCAAGAAATAGCACCTCCAGCAAATGTGAAAATATAGCCAGATGTAGACCTTCTGTTGTCTACATTCCCTGCATAATCCGCATATGTGTAACCCACAATAGATGCATCACCATCACCAAAGCGTAAGCACTTGTCTGATGTTCCACTCAAGTAATGCAGTATCCCTTTAACTGCATCCCAATGTTTTCTGCCAGGATCAGCCACCATAAACTGGCTTACAACTCCCACTGCAAAAGCAATGTCTGGTCTAGTTGCAACCATGGCATACATGAGACAACCAACAGCTGAGGAATATGGAATCTTGGCCATGATGGCCCTTTCCTCATCAGATTTGGGAGCATCATTTTTACTAATTTTTACATATGGAGGCAATGGAGTACTCAATGCCTTCCCCCTCTCCATATCAAAACGCTGCAAAACCTTACGAACATAGGCTTCTTGAGACAAGTAGAGTAACCTCTGAGATCTGTCTCGCTTGATGCGCATACCCAAAATGTGTTTGGCATCGCCCAAATCTTTCATGGAAAAAGTTTCACTCAGCTTTTTCTTCAAAAGAACAATCTCATGTGTATTCTTCCTAGCAATTAGCATAGCATCAACATACAAAACCAAGATCACCAATGACCCATCTGCCATTCTCTTTGTGTACAAACACGGATCTTCTTGGCTTCGACGATAATTCTGAGACTGCATAAAAGTATCAAACTTCTAATACCATTGTCTGGGTGCTTGTTTTAAGCCATAAAGACTCTTTTTCAACATGCACACCAAATTCTCTTTGCCTTTCACTACAAACCCTTCTGGTTGCTGCATATAAATGTCATTGTGGAGATCACCATGAAATAACGCAGTCTTCACATCCATTTGGACCAAATCCATGTCCTCTTTAGCTACCAAGCCCAGCACGGTCCGTAGTGTCGTCATCTTGACCAACCACTAGCAAAAAAATCTGATCGAAATCAATGTCTTTTTCCTGTGCAAAACCTTTGGCAACTAAACGAGCCTTGTACTTAGGTTGCTCATCTCGAGATATAACTTTCAGCTTATATACCCATTTGCATGGTAAAGCTTTCTTTCCATTAGGCAAAGACACTAAGTCCGAAGTTTGATTTGCAATAATTGAGTCATACTCTGATTTCATAGCATACTCCCACAATCTCTTATCAGTAGCTTGCATAGCATCACGATAACATGATGGTTCACCACAGTCTCAGTAAGCATGACATAATCAACACCTGGTACAAATCTCAAGCTGATTTGAGACTCTTGTAGACTGTCTCAATGGTTGATTGCTGGTACTAGCTTCATCATTAGCTGTACGACCATCATTAGGAGTTGCATCACCACCAACTTGTGGAGTTTGAACTATTTTTGGAGTCACCACATCTTCAAATGTGACCTTTCTATATTCAACATCCTTAAGAGACTTCTTATGCATAACCTTTTCATTGAATATGACATGGCTACTATGCACAATCTTACGTGCTTTAGGATCCCATAAACGATAACCCATTTTGCCACTTTCGCCATATCCCAAGAAAATGCATTTACGTGACTTTGATTCAAGCTTCTTTCTAAGCTCCTTAGGTACATGCATGTATGTTTCATAGCCAAAGACACGCAGGCGTTTGTAACTAGGCTTCCTGTTGCCCGACCAAACCTCTTCTGGGATTGCTGAATCCAAAGCCTTACTAGGAGATCGATTGATCAAATGAACTGTTGTATTCACAGCTTTAGCCCAAAAATGTCTCAGATAAGCCAGCATTAGACAACATAGAGGTAACTTTTTCCTGAATCGTCCAATTCATTCTTTCTGCTACCCCATTCTGAGCTGGTGTATATGTCTCAGATAAGCCAGCTAGAGGTAACTTTTTCCTGAATCGTCCAATTCATTATTTCTGCTACCCCATTCTGAGCTGGTGTATATGGAGCAGTAAGCTCATGGGTGATGAATACCTTTTGTTTCACAGAAATCCTTGAACTCTCCAGAGACGTATTCTCCACCGTTATCAGTCCGTAAACATAAGTTTCTTGCCAGCTCAATGAGAGTTACAAATTTCTTGAAAAGAGACAATGCATCATCCTTGCCACCCATAGTGTAAACCCACACCTTTCTGGTAGCATCATCTATAAAAGTGATAAAATAGACCTCCCCCTAGCGATCTAGTCGGCATAGGCCCGCACACATCACTATGAATCAAATCCAATGGCTGTAATTGCTTCTTTGGAATACTTATGACTGCTCTTAGCATGTTTTCCATAGACACAAAATTCACAAAACGGAAAGTCCGAATAAGGTAACATAGGAAAATAGCCAAAACAAGTTAAACTTTCCATTCCAGATTTTGAAATATGTCCCAACCGGCAATGCCACAAGGAAGTAGATGGCATCTCGGTAATGGCAACAACATTCTCATGCATAGGGTATAACGAACCATATTTGTCTCCCTTAGCTATGACCATAGAACCCTTCATAATTTTCCAAGACTGACTACCAAAGATTGTGTGATAACCAATGTCATCAAGCTGACCAGTGGAGATAAGACTCTTAGTCAATGTAGGCACATGATGGACATTCTGTAACATGAATGAAGAGTCATTTGGAAACTCACAGCATATGTTTCCAATACCATCAGTGATCTCACATGTGTATGAATCGCCAAGTCTAACGCTACCATAGTGGCCTTTCTTGTAAGTTGAAAACCACTCTTTATGCGGCGTGATATGATAAGATGCACCAGAGTCAAGCATCTAATATGGCATCAAGCTCTTCAATCTTAGCTTTGCCCCTATCATTTGTCTTCTCAGTCTTTGCATTAGAAGAGTCCTTTTTGTCACCTTGCTTCTTCGTTTGCTCTCTTTTCCACGCATAACAGTCTTTCTTGATGTGCCCCTTCTTGTGACAATGATAGCACTCAACGTCCTTTTCGGCACGAGATTTGCTACGCGATTTAGGCCTTCCTTGAGATTTTTCTCGAGTGCGAGAGTGACCATGAGACTGTACGCTGTAAGCACTTCCGGACTTAGAGTCCATAGACTTTCTCCTAATTTCCTCACTCAAAAGACTGCTAGTAACGTCATCAAAGCGCAAGACACCACCTGGCATAGAGTTATCGATTGCAGTACAAAACGTATATCCCAGGACAAAGGTAGGGAACACAAGAGGAAAATAGCTTTGATTTCATCACCAAAGTTCAAGTTCTGTGCAACCAACTGACTGAACAAGTTGTTGAACTCATTCAAATGCATAGACACTGTAGTGCTCTCAGTCATATGCAAATTGAACAATCGCTTCATCAAGTACACTTTATTAGAAGCTGTCTCCTTCTCATAAGTGTCGCATAGTTTCTGCCATAAAGCGACTGTGGTCGTGGCACTCATAACGGTAAAGTAAATTGATTCTGCCAAATGCAAGCATATTGTAGAGCTCGCCAGCTCCTCAAGCTCACTCCACGCAGCATCAGTAAATTCACCCTCTGCTCGTGGACAAAGAGCCTTGACCTGCTTCTTTTGAATGAGAACGTCCTTGATTTGAGATTTCCACAATGTAAAGTTGGTACCATCAAACTTCTTGATGTTATAAAGCTCTCGTTCAGAGGAAGATGCCATGACATAGACAAGTAGGTCACGCACAAAATCCGACAAAGTCTCCCCAGTAAAGTGAGCAAAATCCCACACAATACTGGACTCTAAAGCTGATCAAATGAACATACACTGACGCATGAAAGTATGGCAAGAATCTGAGTAAAATTTGGCAGAATTTTGGCAGTATATCGACAATATGAGACTGAAAAATAACCAAAAATACGATACTGTGTATCACTAGCTGAACACTGTCAGCAACCAGGGTATCTGACTGATACGCATAGACCAAAGAACAATGCCAGAAACCAAATATCACTGCCAACAAAAGGAACTGCAGCTGTCAGAGACAAACTCTATACATGGGTTCTATGATGTAGGGATGTCGGGGGATCGCTCCAAGACCTGTATCACCGAAAGGATCTCACCTCGAGAATGCCCCAGCTCAATAAAACCTCACTCGACCCTCACAAAAGGTTGCAAATATGCTGACCCAATAAGTACATGTCCTCATAGAATGTACATAATACGGGCTATCCACAATGCCATATAGAGATAACACTCTACGGATATGAGATGTCAAAGCCCCAAAAAACAGTGTCAGCAACAATGCCTCAACGGCAAGTATGCAACCAGGTGCAAGAACAACTATCAAGTGACTAACACAACTGAGAGCTGTCAACGCATAGACAAATCATATGCATAAAATGACCCAAGTTTGTCTGCTGCTATCACATAGGCGTATCACACACACACACACACACTCACACACACATTAGACAATTAGCCCACACACACACACACACACACACACACACACACACACACTCACACACACAATAGACAATTAGCACACTCACTTTAACCCAGTTATTTATTCTCATTTTCTTATCTTTGATTCTGCATTTCTTGAGGCTGGTAGATAGGAGGGAGTGAGTGCAGCTCCCCTTGAAGCTGATCAGTATGTGCTAACCACAAACTCTTCTGAAAATCATGTGCGTTTTATTTACGTTAGCTTTCTCATCAAATGTTTGCGTTTACTTTTTTGTTTTAAATGATTAAAAATGGTAGCCTTCTAATCACAAGAAGTTTTATCAATCTCGACGATAACATCATGATCTAATTCTACATAGGAGGCTAGCAAGGGGCAAGGGACTATTGGCCCCAAGCACCACATAGGTGCAATTGGGACTATCGGATGCCCACCTCCGGGCCAACAATCCCTTGTCCCTAGTCACACCTAGCTAGGTACACAGTGCCTCCCCTCTGGAGAAGCTTATGATGTTGAACACTATAGGGAAAACCAAGGGAAAAGGGCACCCTTTACCACAAGGAAAAATGTCAAAAACTTCTTGTGGGGAGCTAGGTGAGAAGCATAAGGGAAAGGGTTCCCTTTCAGGCATGAAAAAACTTCTTGTGAATGAAACGTTAGAACCCCTTAAATTTTTTCTATTTCCCAATGTTAGCTCTTAAATGATAAGATTTACAAGTCTTGTGGCAACTAGCAAGTGAAGAAACTTTTTTCCTCCTTGTTCCTTGATAAAAAAACAAAAATCAAGAATTTCACACACCTTCTAATTCTATACTTTGTTGTCTAGGTGACTAGAGTTATAGACTTATCAAAAATCTCACTCAATAACATGAGTGTAAATATGTTGGGCTCAACACCTTCTAATTCTATACTTTGTTGTCTAGGTGACTAGAGTTATAGACTTATCAAAAATCTCACTCAATAACATGAGTGTAAATATGTTGGGCTCAACACCCCCCACTTGTGTGAGTTGGGCGGCGCAACACCCCCTACATTTGTGGAAAGCATTTAGACATATTATGCATTTACAATTGTAGTCTTACAAGCTTAGACCAAGTCAAGCTAGCACGCCTCCATTAAATGCATCCATTAAATGCATACATGAATGCAACTCTGCATCAAGGTTTGGATTTCTTAATGCATTGTGATCTTTCTAATAGTTGCAACTTTCTTTCGGTGTGTGTGTGTGATGTGGGCTTTTGAATTGGTCTTCATTACAATATTTGTGATTGTTATTATTTTTTAAAGCCAAATCAAGATGTAACAACAAGAACAACACTCATATATCATACTCAAACACAACATTTTCTCAATAATGTGGACTCCATGGAGTTCGATATATGAGGAGCATGTGAAGTCCAGTATAAATAAATCTACATTAACAATAATAACAACCTTGACATCAAATATGTCTTCTTTCAAATTTTTAAAATGATATCCAAAGGCGTGGAGTCTAATAAACGTGGGAGCCCAATTCAATCAAGCCCTAAGTACATTCACAAATTTGCATCACCAAATGCCGATGACTTACACTCCGTGAACTTTAGAACAATGTAACTAGGGCAGTGAAAGTTTGTGGTTAGAGTGTATGACTTTTTTTATAGTAGAGAGACCAAGGTGAAATTGCACCTACTTAATCTATTGTGTGTGTGTGTGTGTGTGTGTGTGTGTGTGTGAGTGTAAAAGAGACAGACGGTTTTTGCTTTGACAAAACGATTGCAGCTTTCCCTAATTGCTAAGCTATGGAAAGTTGTTTGAAGTTATTCAAACTATATTTTCTTTTTGATGCTTCATTTGGACACGAGAGAGAGAGAGAGAGAGAGAGAGAGAGAGAGAGAGAGAGAGAGAGGGATTTTACCTGATGAGGAGGCAGTCATCGCAACAATGAGCGAAGAGCCACATAGTACTCCATAGCCCAAGCACCTTCTTACACTCTGTTCTTCTTGCGGGGCAACGACGGATGCGGATGCGAAATGGAAAAGACAAAGCTCAATTGCGGATGCGAGAATAGAAGGGAGGATTATATTGAAGCAAGTAGCGTTTCTGAGGCTAAAAGCCTACGATGGATATCCCTCTGGTAAAAAACCTACTTCTTGTAACTAAATGGGGCCATGGGTTTCCGCATTGTATAAGTTTTGAATCCACAACTCATTTGTCCTAGGATATAAGTGAAAATTTTCCATTTTGTAAGTAATCTTTTGTTAGTGAAGAAGAAGCTGTGAGAAGTGAAGTCTCTTCCATTGCCTCTTGTGAGTGAGATTTGTGAGCTTTCCATTGTATTACATTGCTTTGCTAAGGGATTATAAGTGATTCTCCATTGCTTTCTCAATCAATTAGTGTCTGATTTGTGAGCTTTCCATTGTATTACATTGCTTTGCTAAGGGATTATAAGTGATTCTCCATTGCTTTCTCAATCAATTAGTGTCTCATTTTGTCGATTTGTGCTCTCTTTAATTTTGTGATTAGCAAGCTTTATCTTGAGATTTGAGGGCTTAATTGATGTTTGTTTGCATGCATACTTACTTGGATAGTGTTCTCTCATGTTCTTAGTGCCATTGCGTACCAAAAATCTCTGTTTTATAGCCCTGATGAGCTAAATTTTGTGATTTTTTTCCATGTTGGATTTGTGATTTGAGTGCTTGCATATGTTGCCTAGTGTCTTGGAGTACGCACATGAAGTTTTGTGGTGTTTGGAGTACGTTTGCTCATTGAAATAGTCAAGTATTTGCATGTAGATAGTGACACATTGTGTGTTCTTAAGCGTCTTATTCCACATCAAGAGAAGTGTGTGTGGCTTTGTCTGCTTGTGATTAGACTCCATAGTGCCTGACAAGCCCTATGTCTGCCTCCATGCCCTAATCGGGTCACTCCCCCTGCGTATTGACATTTGTGTTAGTGATGCAACCTATGCTCCATCGTCCATCGCGGCGACCTGCTAACATTAGCGCCGCTGTCGGGGACGGTGTCCCTAGATTAGTGAGTCTATAGTTTCTTTAGCACTATCAAAAGTTTCTCCAGACTCGTTTGGAGTACTCTCATTATGTTTACGCTTAGATTAGTGAGAGGTAGAAATGGGGTTTCTAGGCTCGCGAGGTAGCCACCAGCGCGAGCGGGGACTCATTGAGGACCTCTTAGGATTAGATTGTGGTTGTGTGGTTTTGAGTTAGTATGACATTGGATGTTGCATTGCTCGCATCATTGAACCAAAAGATAGTAGAATTTTAAACCACCCCGCATATGATTTTCATTGTGTTTTGTCTGTTTTTTGTTATTTATTTCATTGTACCTTTGTTTCCACATTAGGAGTAGGTTAGGTATGTCATACTGGACCCAAGGCTTGGAGCGAAAACCATATTTTTGGCCACTTGATCATAAGTCGTAAAAAATGCTCATTTATCACCACATGCTTGATTATCTTCCTGCATAATCTTCGATTCTAGCTCTTTACGCAACACGTGTAAATAAATGTCATGCATAGACAACTTAATTGAAAAATTCTATAATATTCATCAATACAAAACAAAGAAACTAACCTTTGATTTTGAACAAGAGGTATGAGCTCTTCTAAAAAGTTATTTAGCTCTGTTTCCCCCACTTTCTCATTAACATCGTTGTTAAAGAGTCCATAAGAAGTTGACGAGCCACAAGCATCTGTACTTTTCTTGGCCCGCTACCTTTATTGTAGTTCAAAAATGTGCCAACAAGCCTCCTTAGTCTCTCAATAGCTGCCCTGGAAGTTCCTGGCTCAACTGGATGATTATGCTCTCCTTGGTGATCATTAATCGAGACATATTCTTGTCTTCTGAAATAGTGTAATATATTGAACATAGGCATGTATACATTGACATGTTATTTGAGTCCTTTCTTCTTTAGCAGGTAGTCCTTTTGATCCTCTGTTCTCCAAGAAACCATTGAAGAACCTATCGTTGAAATGCTGATTAGTCTTATAATAGATACATGAGTATCTTTGACATTCGAGAGATCCAAGACAATAACTAAGCTTAACATTGCATGGCACTGATATATTAGATTTTCTTGGTCATGACCACATATTGAAAGGAGCGAGGGAACGGAAGAGACCTGTGAGGAGGCGGTTCCCCATCGTTAGAGTATTCTAAAAGTATCATTTTCATTCATGCATAGAAAGATGCATATTGATTAATTTTCAATAGAATTAAATTCTATGAAAGATACTTATTGATAAATTATTTTTTTTATGAAAGTGTTACTTTCTTCATTATGGATTTTTATGCATAAAATAATGCATAAAAGTATATTTTTTATTACAAAAGAGTTACTTTCATCATATTGATTTTTATGCATAAAAGTATGCATAAAGAATATTTTTTTATTATAAGTGTTACTTTTATCATTATTGAATTCTATGCATAAAAGTATGCATAAAAGAATATTTTTTTATTATAAAAGTGTTACTTTTATCATTATTGAATTCTATGCATAAAAGTATGCATAAAAGAATATTGTTTTTATTATTAAAGTGTTACTTTTATCATTTATTGAATTCTATACATAAAAGTATGCATAAAAGAATATTTTTTATTATTATAAAAGTGTTACTTTTATCATTATTGATTTCTACGCATAAAAGTATATTTTTTATGCATAAAAGTATGCATAAAAGAATATTTTTTATTATAAAAGTGTTACTTTTATCCATAAATGATTTTTATGCATAAACATATGCATAAAAGATATTTTTTATATTAAAAGTGTAATTTTCATCATAAATAATTTTTATGCATAAACATATGCATAAAAGATATTTTTTATATTAAAAGTGTGATTTTCATCATAAATTATTTTTATGCATAAAATATATATTTTTATATTAAAAGTGTGATTTTCATCATAAATGATTTTTATGCATAAACATATGCATGAAAGATATTTTTATATTAAAAGTGTGCTCTTCATCATAAATGATTTTTATGCATAAACATATGCATAAAAGATATTTTTTTATATTAAAATTATGATTTTCATCATAAATTATTTTTATGCATAAACATATGCATAAAAGAAATTCTTTTATATTAAAAGAGTGGTTTCCTTCATAAATGATTTATATGCATAAACATATGCATAAAACAATTCTTTCATGATAAAAGAGTGATTTTCAACATAAATGATTTTTATGATGATAAAAGTGTGACTTTCATCAGAATTGGATTTTATGCATAATTAGATGCATATAGAATCTTTATAAATAAGGGTTCTCCTTAATCCTCTGTTTAATTTCTGTAAAAATTAGAAAAATGAATAAGTAAATAATCTGTGAGAAGAAACGCTACCGTTTCATATTCACTAAGATGGTAATGAGAAAATTCAATTAAACTATCGAAGTCGGAGATCGAGATAAATGATTATTTTATTTCTCCTAAGAAATTCATGTTTTAGAAATCTGTAAGCAAATATTCGTTGAACGAAATTTAGAAAAAGAGAAATTGAAATAGTACCTTTCGAGAAAGATAGTTTAGGAAGAACCTTTCCAGACCCAAACTCTGATTTAGATTATTGACCAAGACCTAATTCCTTCGTCAATTTCAATCAATGGCGATGTGCCCAGTTCAGGAAAAATGTACTCAAATCTCCCACGGAATCTGAAACTAAGCTAAGACTTTTGATTTTGATCTGAGGATCAAGTTAACAGAATTCGAAGAATTCTGTTTGGAATTCAGACCTGGATCTAGAAGTATTGAGATACGGATTTAAGATTATTCATGGTTTTCAAACAAAATCAAAACTGAAAACTTGCATAGAAACCCTGTTTTCTTAAAGGATTGTCTTATGCCAGAATGCTGAAGGGAGCATTTGGCATATATGTTTATCTAAGGAAAGTTCGGTTGCAATAGCTGGCGGGGAGTGTTCGAGGGATAGCTCACGCGGCAAAAACCTGCCCAGGTCTTGACCAGCCTGGGTATGATGAAAAATGGTGTGCTTCCTGTACGATGGGCGAGGGTCGACGAAGCGATCCCTGAGTGAAGTACCAGGACACCTAAGGAGGATCTTGGAGAGTTCTGACCAGGCGATGCACGGACTCGCGGTGCTTAGGACACCCATACGTATATCGAGGAAGATATATATATGTATGTTGACGAGATGATTATTGTAATCTGTTATACTGGATCTCGTTGCTGACCAGTTGGTCCCAACGGAGAGTCCAGATTGGTACTGTTTTTGTGAAACAATGGATTGAATGGAAATTTTGAATTATGAAATCTATGATCATATCTGTTTTGTCAATGGATTATTTTTATATTGAAGTTTTTAAAGAGGAGTGTGCGTATCTGTTTTCTAAAGCTAAAGCTAAGAAAGGCATTTCAATTATGGGTGGGTGAGTACTTGCTTGGATCTATCGATTCCAGTGCAGGGTGGTGGAGTTTCAATAATCAAACTGAAAAATCTTAGGATTATGCTAGGATTCGAGTAGCTAGTTAATTCCCTGATAAATTTCTCAATTGAGTGGATCAACGGTGGCTATGCCTGATCTTGATTAGGAAAAAAGCATTGAATTTACTCGAATGATCAAATTATATGAGTGATAGTTTCCTTCTATCTGGTTTATTCAGTGAAGGATAGTTTAGAATTGATCTCGTTAGAAAAATTCGTTAAAAAAATTCAAAAAGGTGGAATCGTCCCCGCTTTTCGAGCATGGGAAATTTTTCCGGTTTCGATTTTCGGAGTGACCACCAACCTAGTCTCATGCCCGGACATTCGTGGTGGGCGAGGCCCTGAGTGAAACCTGCCCCGCGCATGAGGGGGTCCGGTGCACGGAGGGGGCAGAGGGATCTCACAATCAAGGAAGAGGATATACCTAAAACTGCTTTTCGTATACGTTATGGGCATTATGAGTTTACTGTATTGGCTTTTGGATTGACAAATGCGCCTGCTACATTCATGTGCTTAATGAATAATATTTTTCATCCCTTTCTCAATGATTTCATTTTGGTCTTTTTGGATGATATTTTTGTGTACTCAAAGAATGAAGTGGAACATGAACAACATCTTAAGAAAACTCTTGAAATTCTGCGTGAGCATCATTTGTATGCAAAATGAGTAAGTGTTTCTTTGCAAGAGATCAAATTGTGTATTTGGGAAGGGTTATATCTAAAGAGGGAATTCATATAGACCGTGAGAAGGTAAAAGCAATTGTAGATTGGCCAGTACCTAAGGCTGTGAGAGATGTGAGGAGCTTTATGGGATTAGCACAGTATGCGAGAGTGCATATTATGAATTTTTCTAAAATTGTGAGTCCTCTAACTGAGCTAACTAAGAAAAAGAAAGGTTTTGTGTGGTCTGAGGCATGTCAAGAGGGGAGCAATTGGGTTGTGTTTTATGTTAAGAGGGAAGAGTGGTTGCATATGAATCTCGAAAGTTAAGGAAGCATGAATTAAATTATCCTGTTCATGATTTGGAATTAGGTGCTGTGGTTCATGCTTTGAAACATTGGAGACATTTGTTGCTTGGTGCTAAATTTGAACTAAGAACTGATCATCAAAGTTTGAAATATATTTTCACTCAACCCTTACTCAATAATAGGCAGAAAAGATGGCTTCAATTATTGTGTGAATATGATTTTAGCATTAAGTATCTTGCAGGTAAAGAGAACAAAGTTGCTGATGCTTTAAGTCATAGACCCATGTGTAATCTTTTGTCTATTGTACGAAGTGAATTGATTAATCAAGTCTGACTTGAAGTAGCAAATAATTCTTTCTACTCTAACATAAGTACCTATTTAAATGCACATGTGGGAGAAATAAATGAGGGAAAATTTCACTTATATAAAGGAAATTTGTATTATCATGATCGTTTGTGTATACATGCTGATTCTTCTTTAAAACAGCAACAAATATTGTGGGAATGCATAACACTCCTTTTGCAGGTCACCCAGGGTTTAACAGAACCTATGCCAAAGTAAAGAGTTCTTTCTTTTGGCCAAATATGAGATCTGATGTTTTGCTTTATGTGCATGAATGCTTGCAGTGTCAACAGGTTAAGGTTGAACAAAAGCGTTTGCCAGGTGAATTGCAACCTCTAGATGTGCCATGTAAAAAGTGGGAATCCATATCTATGGCTTTTATCACTAAGTTACCTACAACTAGAGGGGGTTATGAGATAATTTTTGTTGTCGTTTGATAGGTTAACTAAGATGGCTCATTTCTTTCCCATGAAGAAAACTGATACTGCCTTGCATGTTGCAAAGTTATTTGTAAAAGAGATATTTGGATTGCATGGTATACCTAAAAGCATCGTGTCCGATCGGGATTCTAAATTTACGTCTAACTTTTGGCAAGCTATAGGCACATAGTTAAGAATGAGCAGTGCATTTCATCCACAGACTGATGGGGAAACTGAACGGGTAAACAGGGTTTTGGAAGATATGCTTAGGATGTACGTGAGTGAGAGTCAGAATAATTGGGTGGATTACTTATCATTAGTTGAGTTTGCATATAACAGTTCATGGCACTCATCGATTCAAATGGCACCTTTTGAAGCGATGTATGGTTATAACTGTTCAACTCCTCTAACCTTTTCTGACCCTGAAAACAAACTAGAAATCTCTAAGTAAATGCTTGACAGAATGGATCAAGAACTTACCAAGATTAGACAACACATTAAGGAAGCACAAAAGAAGCAGAAAGTGTATTATGATAAGCATAGAAGACCATTGACCTTTGATTTAGGTGATATGGTTTTCTTAAAAGTAATTCCTAAATGTACTAATCTAATTCTTGGGAAGGATAGGCGTTTGTCTCCAAGATTTGCAGGTCCTTTTAAAGTTTTGAAAAAAGTTGGTTCACTTGCATATAAACTTGAATTGCCTGTACATGTGAAAGTTCATCCTATTTTCCATGTGAGTTTGTTGAAAAAGTACGTGCCTAACCATCATAATGTTTTGCAGGAGAGCTATAATCTTCGAGATGATGGTTCCTTGCATATAGAACCTGAGATCGTGTTAGATTGTAGAGTTAAGCAACTTAGAAGTAGAAGTATTGTAGATGTTTTGGTTAAGTGGGATATGTATCTCATCGAAGATGCGTCTTGGGTTGATTTAGATGTTTTACAAGCGGAGTACCCTTCTTTCCAACTCTGAGGACAGAGTTAATTTTGAAGAAGGGGAAAAGGAAATAGGTCTTTTACATATAATTTAGTAGTAATATTTTTTTGAAGTGATTTTTGGGACTTTTTAGACATGTAGATGAATTTTGGGTTCAGCAAGCTTAGTTTTATTCAGTGTCAAAATCCTCCCCGGGACAAATCTTGTGTGTCATTTTTTAGTGTCTTAAAGTTAGAATTTCAGAAAGTGTTGTATGAATGAAATGTAGACCTAAGGTCCTAGAAAAACTTTGTCTCTCTGAGCGTCTTAAGATTCTTTGGTTTTAGTGTCCATTTAGGATCTTTGATTTTGGAAATATTGAGAAATGCATGTAAATTTACACTCTTTTTCTAGTATTTGCTGACTTGCAGGTCATTTTCTGATGAATCTGTAAGGAATTTGACTTTGGAGCATCTCACAAACGGTTGTAAAGCTCAATGAGATGAACAAATCGTTATCTCACAAGCCGGGATACATTGACGGTCAAATTCTGAACAGTTTTGGAGATACAGGCCGTGCAAAATCGCCTTAATTTGTGGACTTTAATTAAAAAAAGAGTCTAATTCTTTTCGTTCACGATATTCTTGGTTGTCTTTTGGCTATTTTTGTAGGACGCGTACTTTCGGGGTGTCTTTTTCACCAACCCGATTTTTTTAGCTGGAGTTTGATTCAATCGAACTACACTTTACCGTAAAGCGTGCATGTCATGCACCTAACGGATTGACACGCCCCAATTCAATAAATTGGGGAGGTCTGATTGTGATTGGGATTGCGAATGTGAGTGCAAATGTGAATGCAAGTGTGAGTGAGTGAGACAATACATGTATCTAGAAAGCTTGGGGGTGGTGGGGAGGTTTTGATCCAGCTCATATCTATTGTAATTCTTGAAGAATAAAGATTCTCTGGTTGGCTCTTCTATATCCGTGCACTCTATTATTCTTCTTTTTCTCTCTCTCTCAAAGTCTCTCTTTGTTGATTCGCGTGACAACAATAGACAAAAGCTATTCTCCCATTTATTCACTTGACCAAATATAAGATACACATGGAATCAACAACCCTGAACAATGAGACATCAGCCTGTTAAATGAGATGCATACACCAGGGGCTTCAAGATGCCAAGCCACCCCACTCCTATAGTGGCTTTCCCTCCAATGGCATTCCATTAACTAAAGGTAGCAGGACCCTCTCTTGGTGGCTGGGCTTCTCTTTAGGGGAGTGTTCCCCCGGGTCAACAATTGCCCTTGAGAAACTTAAAGCTTTCTTAAATGTCTTACAAGACATGGAAAACCTTGATTTCTCTAAACTTCATATGTATGAGATATGTATGCTCTGAACCTTCAAAATTTTTGTAATAACCTTATCCTTCTCATTGAGGGAAAGTCCCTTCCTACCCGTCCTTCTGGCTCTTCTCTGTTAGCTTTGGTTAATGGGTTGGTCAATGCTAGTTTTCTCTCTCCTAAGATAGGGAAAAACTCTCTCTTTTCTCATCTTTTGTTATGGAGATTAAAACTAAAATAGCTCCTAAAAGTCAAGAGAAGGAAATGTTGTCTTCTCGACAATTACTTGCATGCAAGGTTGGCAGAAAAACTTTTGTAGCACTGCCGCCTTATTGGTGTCATCTAGGGTACCTATAACCTGTTGGAAATGGTGAACCATGGAGAAAGCCAACTCTCACTTTTTCCTATCAGAGCATCCTTGTTGCACCTTGTCAAAAAGCTCTAGTTTTGTTGTAGCACTACCAACTGCTTCTTGAGAAGAAGCACTTCCTGAGAGTTAGCTTGACATGGTGTAAATGAATCGTGCTCCATCCTCTTGCACAAAAAAAATAGTAAACACCATTATTATAGTGCTCCATCCTCTTGCACAACAAAAAAAGTAAAATGCCATCAGTACAGTATAGTATAACCAACAATGTTTACCTATCTCTCTCTCTCTGTTTATGCGCTCTTATTTACACGAATGGAGAGAGAGAGAGAGAGAGAGAGAGAGAGAGAGAGAGAGAGAGAGAGAGAGAGAGAGAGAGAGAAGAGAGGGAGACTCAAGGGCTTACCTTATGATAACGTGATTAATATGGTGCATTAGCAGGTGTGATTGTGCTTACAATTTGCGCACCTGCTCTTGCAAAAAAAGGGGGAGGGAAATGTAGGATGGTAGGAGAATAACTCGTTTGAACGTGGCTCGGCTGGCATAACTCCACCATTAAAGGAAGTTTTAAAAAAAAGCTTAAACTTAGGTTAATGTAACTTCAAATTAATAAAGCTCCTCATAAAAGAGTTTAAAAAAGTGCCATTTAAAAGTCACAGGTCCTTCTATATTTAGATAGTGGGTGTTTATAAAAAATCCTTTCACAAGGGTCAATAGTACCCATATAGTACTAACGATTTAAACATCAAATTTTGTACTTTTTGATACACCCTACCATGCTTCCACCCGTGCTTGATGGGTAGTTGCAAACAGTGTGGTCCATCCCCAATGCCTCTATGACCTTATGAGCAATCAAATTTTAATGGAGCACTTGTCGAATGGAGGACTTATGAGTATGTTGCCCTTCCACTGAAGAATGAATGAGGTGATAAGAAGAGAATCAAATTGGTGTACAAAGAAACAAGACCATCTGCACTACAACAATTTCAACATCATCTAAAGATCTTTATTGCACACAACTTTAGAGCTCAGTGGCACCACAAGTAGTACAAAGAATGCATGGCAAACATCCTCCTAGATGATGTAGTGGTCTTGGCCGTAGATTTTGAAGAGAACTACACCTTCAAGGTCCAAAATGAAATTCAGTCCATGCATTAGGATAGCGAGCAATATACAATATTTGTCCACATTTGGTATTGGCATGAGGAGGTGAAATAGAAAAGCGGTCAATGTTCTACATATCTCATGAGACAAATAACATGATACTCTATTTGTGCAACATTGCTTCCTCCCTAAATCATAGATGGATTGAAGAGATGGGATTAAAGGTCAAGCATCATTGGGTTTGGTCCGACAATCCACTTCCCAATTCAAAACCGCACAACCTTCTACTTTGTGGCCAAATTTGTCAAATTCTTGGAAGCCTTAATATAATAAGTGCACATTGCATTCAAGGTATTGTGATAAGCACATGCATGCATACAAACTTTAATAGTGCTCCATATAAGTTGTATCCATAGTTTTAGTTATGTATCCATAGTACTCATACAATACTTACTCATACAATACTTATACAGTACTCTTATAGTAGTCATAAAATTCTCCTACAATTTTGAAATAGTAATGTAATTCTACTCCTATAGTACTTATACAGTACTCATAAAATTCTCCTAGAATTTTGAAATAGTACTATAATTCTACTCCATATAAAGTGTATCCATAGTACTCATACACTACTCATAAGGTTACTCATACAGTTTTGACTAAATATAAGAAGTACTCATAAGGTTACTCATACAGTTCTGACTAAATATAAAAAGTACATGTTGCATTCTTGGAATCTACATCCATAGCTCCATAAAACTCAAAATTCACTCCTACAATGACTTATACACTACTCACACATTACTCCTATAGAACTCATACAACTCTCCTACAGTACTTATACAATTCTCCTATAGTGCTCATACAGTACTGTAACGGTGCTCGGTAAGTTTACAACATTGCTCTTTTAGTACTTTAGAACACTACTCTTTTATGCTATCCCATAATGGTCTCTATTTGTTGCTGCAAAAATAGATATTCATATTTAATGATGTAGGTGATTTTCATTCACTAAGATTCGCATGATCTAGAACTTCTTTGCATCCGAACATGGTAAAGGTGAACACGATGGTTAGACGCAGTGATTAAAAGAGACCTCACTGCAAATCATCTCAAAATAAATGGAGCAAAGTTGCAGAACGCCAACAATATTCTTGTTTGGTTGAGTGAAACTATGACATATGCAAAGTAGGGATCTAGGATGTTTATGGAGGTGAAGGAGTAAGATGTGAATTGAAGAGATCTGTGGGATTGCAACACAGTGAAGGGAACACAAAAGCATATATGAAGTGTATGGTTTCAGCACAAGGGATCCTAATCAACTTCTTAAGAAAACCTTTCATGCTTTTATGAGTACAGTGTGGATGAGTGGTGGGAATCCTGTGTGAACCTCATAGTCTTCCCTGGAAGCTCATGAAGCTAGAGCCAGTTGTTGTGGGCAGGCCGAGACAAGGCCCATTTATTCTAGAACAATACAAAAACGACACGGTATGCCTGGCTGACCTAATTGATGTGGAGATAACTTTGCAATGAGAGCTGAAAGAGAAACTCCAAAGATGTTGATTACTATGTGGTCTTATGTGATAAAGCTAAGCATACTATTGAGAAGGACATGACTGATGGATGGGGGAATATATTTGCTAAAGGAGATGAAGTCATTCATGACATATACTACCAGGTCATTCCGAGTGCAAGAACCAATTATGTTTTGCTTTGGGATGCACCAAAGGGATATGTTCAATCAAAATCAATCATTGCCATTAAGTTCCCCATGTCTTTGGTGACACGCAAGGGGGAAGGATGTATAACATTGTATTATGTGCCACCAAATATGCATGCAAAGATATTTGATAACTTAAATTTGTAAAATCTTTCTTGAGTTGCTACTTATGGTATGCCCTTCTATCACTGACATGTTTAGTAGGTACTTCTCTCTACTAATGTGTTGTAGTTGGTCCTCATTTGCATTAATGTTACTTTAAATGTTTTAACCAGAGGTTTCATTGTGGTTTTGATGTAGATGCAGAGTTGTAACTATGTTATGCTTTATGTGGTGTTCAGTCTAGTTTAACTCTTTTATTTTTCATAACCTTGATTATGTTTAGAGTATGGTGTGAAGCCTTCTTGAATGGCCAAAGTCTTTATGACAATGCTCACTTCACACGTTACTCACATAACACTCACACAGTACTCATGCAATATCCAAGTACTCGCAACCCACATTATTCCATTACCTTCACAGACCCTACCTTGCTTGTAGACCCTGCCTTGCTTGTAGACCCTACCACATAGCACACAATACTTACACAAACTCACACAATATTTGCACAATAATCACACAGTACTCACACAGACTCACACATTACTCACACAGTGCTCACACATTACTTTAATAGTACTCACACATTACTCATAATAGTACTCACATTACTCACATTACTCACACAATACTCACACGGTACTCACATTACTCACACATTACTCATATAGTACTCACACAATACTCACACACGGTACTCACATACTACTCACATTACTCACACATTACTCACACATTACTCATATAGTACTCACATATACTACTCACTTTACTCACACATTACTCACACATTACTCACATAGTACTCACATTACTCACACAATACTCACATGACGGTACTCACATAGTACTCACATTACTCACACAATACTCACATGACGGTACTCACATAGTACTCACATTACTCACACACCAATACTCACATAGTACTCACATTACTCACACACCAATACTCACACAGTAATCACATAGTACTCACACAATACTCACATAGTACTCACATAGTACTCCTTCATCTATTCATAAAGTATTTATACAGTACCTTAATAGTACTTTAGAGCATTGCTTTATTATTTTTCAATATTATTGTTACTCGGACCACTATCCCCAAATGCCCTAAAGACCATAGTACTCACATCACTCACATAGTATTCTCATAGTACTCACATCACTCACATAGTATTCTCATAGTACTCCTTTATTTGTTCATACAGTATCCATACAGTACCGCAATGGTGCTTTAGAGCACTGTTATGTGTTATTCTCTAATATTATGCCAAAATGTTACTCATGCAGCTACTATATAATACACATATAACACTCACTCGGTATAAAACATAAGCATTGGTCCATAGAATTTTTAAAAAAAACTCTACTGACATTACAATAGTTGGATACTCAAAATGCAACAATTGTATATTGATTACATTGATATAATTACCATGCAACTCCTTGGCAATCATATGTCCTTGCTACCTCCCCAAAAGATGGTGACTTACGTTAAACCTTGTAATAACAAAGTAATAATTATTATTGATTCTCAAAAGGCTGCCAATAATAGCTAGACAAAAATTAGGTAAAACCCATATTGTGTGCATCTAAGTAGTGACAAGTTACTGATATTGAAGTGCCACCGCTTAATTAAATGACCATTCAAATCTAAAATTACCAGTTTCTTCACTACTAGCATGATAGCTTTTTGCAACACCTAAGAAAAGGGGCATAAGTCTTAGTGTGCAAAGAGAATTTTTGAAGTCAGGAGACAACACACACTACTCTACTTAACGACAAAAACACAATTGGACAGATGAAATGCAATAAGTGTACACAAAGAGTAAAGTTTCATTCACATAATTAGTACATCAAAATGCCAACTGCATAGTTAGTTGGCAAATGGTTATAGACAACAAACCAACTTTGCTTTTTTGTGGGGCTTTTTGGATTGGGTTTTTTTCCCTCTCCTCTTTGATGCTGCAAAAAAATCTTGGAGTCGGACATCATTGTTCTCTTCCCCCAAAATTGCACATAACAATTATTAGGTTAAAACACATCTCCAAAATGATAGTGCACATTTGAAAGAGAAACTAGTATCAAGGACCCCATAGACCTGTCACAAGGCCGAGTTAATTTTTTGCATAACAATTCTTAAACTCTATTAACTACATATTCCCAAGAATGGTCATTGCTTCACACAACAGATACATACCATCAAAACTGCCAGCTCCCCCATATTGTCTTCATGGTCCATGTCCTCTATCATAGCATCATCCACAACAAGGCCCCTAGAATTCACATTAGTGCCATCGTTTTCCTTCAGAGCATCAAGGCAAACTCTTCAACATTCACATCAGGGCCTTTTTCCATTTTCACACCACCCATAGCAAGCTCCACACATTTGTCTAGAGGATCCACTTCAAGCTTCAAAATATTGCGAACAACACCTGCAATGTCCTCACGGAGAACTTCATCAATAGTAGGCTCACCAATAGCAAATTTAAATAGTGTAGGCTCACTAATATGCAGTGCCACTAAAGGGTCACATACAACAACAGCTAGTGAAGGCTCTAACATTGTCTTTGGAATTGGCTTCAGACACCGTAACAAAAACTTTACCTTGAAAAAAGGTGCCCAGAAATCAGCGAAAATCGTGAGCTACCCCCGGCGGTTTGACGTTTCGTCTTGATGAGCTGAATCATGGGGATGATGGCTGTTTGTGGCTAGAAAGGATTGCCCTAATATTGAGTGTGTAAGGAGCTAGAGCTCCTCCACCAGCTGGGGGTACAGAGGCTAGTTGAAAAAAGAGGGAAATTTATAATTTTCTACTAATCCTAATTAGCAAAATAATTAGCAAGATAATGAGGTCACAAGATAATGAGGTCACAAAATGATGGATTCTAGGCATGGCTCTGATACCATGTTGAAATTAGAGCAATGTGATGAGCTATGGTGGATCAAATACTAGAATCAATATCATTAACAAAGTGATTAGACGATAATTAAGATGTAATTATTGAGTAAAGCAAAGTGATTAGATGATAATTAAGATGATAATTATTGAGTAATTAGTAAAGTGATTAGATGAAAATTAAGACGTAATTATCAAAGTGATTAGATGATAATTAAGACGTAATTATGAGTAATTAGCAAAGTGATTAGATGATAATTAAGACGTAATTATTGAGCTATGGTGGATCAAATACTAGAATCAACATCATTAACAAAGTGATTAGATGATAATTAAGACGTAATTATTGAGTAATTAGCAAATAGCTTAATGTAGGCATGGATAATTAAAAACCATCAAATTCTCATTAGGACAATGCCTCAATTTATAGAGTTTACATCCAAGCATCAAATCCCACTGATTTCTCCTTGATTCACTCCACCTCTTTTCCCTGATTCTCTCCACCTCTTCACTTTTCCCAGAATATCTCCACACTTCCTAAATCTTCTCATGCTACCCTTTATTCTCTCCCAATAGATTCTTCTCATGCTACCCTTTATTCTCTCCCAGTAGATTCTTCTCACCTTTTCACAGGTTCTTTCACATTTACTCATCCTCTTTTACAATCTCTAACCAAGGGCTTGTTCCCGCACACACCCTATTCACTTGTATATTTCAACAGTACAACACAAAAACATGTCTGAATTAGAAATCTTTTCCATACTTTCCTATGCTCTTCATCATCTTCAGAGATGTCCTTGGCTAAATGAACCACCTCAGCAGATGACCCTTTAATAGCTACCAATCGACGTTTAGACTTTGGAGTACTGAGGTCTTTTGAGTACAAGCAAAGAAATCACACAACATCAGAGACCAATGAATTTGCTAGATGTGACATCAAAATAAAGCAAACGCTCAAGTATAGGTGACTCATTCCTAGACTCTACAAATCCTCTAATTCTCCACACAATCGTCAAGACCTTCGTGTTGGGGTAGCTTCAAGCTTTGTAGAGTTGCCTTTGTCTTTTATCACTTCTGGCTTCTTGACCTTTTCTAGTAGGGCATCCTCATCATAGTTATCATCTTGTAGTGTCCGTATTTTCTTAGCAGACTGATACTCATCATAGTCATCATCCTGGAGTGTCCGTATTTTCTTAACAAGGTTGATTTACATCAGCCTTGTTAAGAACAGACACATCTTCCCCACCATCCTCTACCTTCACAGTAGCAAATTGATAGCTATCTCTCCTTTTGGTCAATGCCTTGCTTGTAGACACTACCACACAACTCACATTAGTCCATAACCTTCACAGACCCTACCACACAACACACTTACACAATATTCACATAATACAACGCTCACACAGTATCTAAGTCTAAGTCTATCTTAGTCCATAATCTTCATGGACCCTACCTTGCTTTTGCAAACCCTACCACATAGCACACAATACTTACACAGTACTCACACAATTATCACTCACATAGTATACACACAATACTCACACAGTATCCAAGTACTCATAGCCTACATTAGTCCATTACCTTCATAGACCCTACCTTGCTTCTTGCAAACCCTACCACATAGCACACTCTACTCACACATTAATCACATAGTGCTCTAGCATGCACACAATGCTCACATAGTACTCACACAATATTTACACACAGTACTCATATAGTACTCTCATAGTACTCACTCACACAATACTTGTACAGTATCCAAGTACTCACAGCCCACATTAGTGTTAGAATTATTGCATCTCATATGGGATATTTTGTCTATTTTTTGACATTTTATTTTATTGTCCTACAAAGTTTGCGGGTAGAGCACTTCCCATTTGTGAGTATATAAGTGACCCCTACCCACCATTGTGACTAATTCATTGCTAAATCAAGTCAATATTCTCTCTCTCTCTCTCTCTCTCTCTCTCTCTCTCTCTCTCTCTCTCTCTCTCTCTCTCTCACGTCTATTCTACTTTCGCATTGTCAATTTTGACATGGTATGAGAGCAAAGGCTCTATTGATTCTTGGATGATTGCAACAAAGAAGCAAAGAGGAGATTTGTTAGATCTAGGTCAATTTGAGCTGCAAACAAGGCATCTCCATAGGGTCCATAGAATGCCCATTTTCAGGCACATTTAGGGCTGTTTCTAATGCAAGAGAGGGCTAAAAATTGGCATTTTCTACACCTGCGTTTTTTGAGACATCACAAAGGGAAAGGTTGAAACTTCAAGAGGACAATGTACGGTGGTCAATTAGCAATAGGAGAAAGGTCTAAATCAGCATTTTTAAGTAGCATTTCTGAAATGGCACCTCCATGCACAATAAAGACGACAAACATGATGGGAAAAAATTTTCCCATTAGAAATTGACGATGGAGATTTGGTTCTAGCAAAAGGGTTTATGGGACATCGTGAATGAAATTGAGACTAGACCCAAGCGCCCTGTCCATTGCAACAAAGGGACTCGACTCTAGGAAGATAAATATCTTCAATTGTTGGCCGATTGGGATATTAACAATTACAAGGCTTTGTTTGCAATTGTGCATGTGATAACAAAGGAAGTCTCTCCAGCCATTCAAATGTTAGAAACTGCCCATGTCGTATGGTTCAAGTTGGCGGATATCTTTGATCGAGATTCAACTATGCATGTGATCACCTTGCTTGGACAATTATTCAACCTCAAATTCCAAGCTCGTAGTCATCTTTGATGTAGGCAAAAGTTATCCATGATAAACTTTTGGCTATGAATGGTGCATTGTCTAGTACTGAGATAGCTGCCTTGGTCCTTATAAAGTTACCAGTAGATTATGATGTGATCTTTAAGGTGTTATGGCTTCAAGTTACAAAGAATAAGTTGGACTTTGATGAACATAGCTCCTTTCTCATAGAAGAAGAATTTTTCTTGCTCTCACAAGGCAAAATGCGTATCTCAGGCTCAACTAGAGATTTAGCAATTGCTTTGCATGTAACAAAGAAGGGTGAGAGTTGTTGCTTTAACTATGGTAAGTGGGGACATTTGGCTCGTGATTGTACTTCACAAGACAATAAAAAATCCTCCTCAAAGAACAAAGCAAAGACACTTCCAAGAAAGGCAAGCAGGAGGAGGACAGTTGCAATGATAGTGACGCTACCAAGGAATCAAAGGACCCTCACCAAACTAGCGTGGCTTAAGCCACCACGGCTTGGATGTCAGCCTACTAGTCATAAGGGAAGTTTCCCCTTACACGCTTCAGCCAGAGAGAGGAACGTGAGTGGGAGAGGTGGCTAATCAAAGCTCCTAGCAGATGATTTTATTGCATCTCATATGGGATATTTTGTCTATTTTTTGACATTTTATTTTATTATCCTACAAACTTTGTGGGTAGGGCAATTCCCATTTGAGAGTATATAAGTGACCCCTACCCACCATTGTAACTAACTCATTCAATTGCTAAATCAAGTTAATACTATTTGCGTACGTCTATCTCTCTTTTGTGTCTCTCATGTCTATTTTGCTTCCGCATTGTCAATTTTGACAATTAACATACACCCTGCCTTGCTTGTAGACCCTACCACATAGAATACAATACTTACACAGTACTCACACACAATACTCATGTAGTACTCAAACAGTATTCACACAATACTCACTCACATAGTACACACACAATACTCACACAGTATACAAGTACTCACAACCTACATTAGTCCATTACCTTCTTAGACCCTGGCTTGCTTGTAGACCCTACCACACAACAATGAGTATGTATACAATACTCACACATTACTCACATAGCACTCACACTACTCACACAATACTCACACAGTAACCAAGTACTCACAACCCACATTAGTCCATTACCTTCACAGACCCTGTGTTGCTATACGAACATTGCCCACACAGCACATAAAACTTACATAGACTCACACAATACTCACATAAATCTCACATAGTATCCAATTACTTCCTATGATTAACAGAGATGGCAGCATAGTACCAAATAGAGCATAGGTGAGGATATGCTAGTACTTATTCAAAACTCATTGAAATCCATCCAAAGTACACATAGTTCTTAAGATCTTCTAGTATTGGTTGTATTTGAAAAGTGGTACAAATAGTACTGAGTCTACACAAAGTTAAAGACATACCAAAGTATGGAGTAGTCATTGTTGGAATCCATCCCTAGTACACATAGTTCTTAGGACATACCAAAACTCATTATAATTGATAGATGTAGCACATGGTACTAACTATGGCAAGAGCCATAATAGACAAAGCCGAGTTTTGATGGACAGACCACTACCTAAGATGTATAATTGAGATTGAAAGATAGTGCACACATTTTGGACTATGGAGAGAGTTTAGGATATACCATTCTAGACTATACACATTTAAGTTCAACAAAAGTATACATAAAACTTATGACACACCAAAATTCACTGTAATCCAATGATATACTTTCACTACTTACTACTCTCACAATCATGTAACATATCTTCATGCACCAATGCAAAAAGTAGTGGAAGCTAGAGGGAGTATTTTTCTTCAAGGGAGGACGGCTGCATGGCTTACCAAAGCCCATGGCTGCCAATGTATCTGACACTTCACTCTCTCTGCCTGGGCAACCATGGTAAGCTTTTCTTTCACCAACGCACACACATGGTGTGCCGGCACGATGTGGTCACAATATCTGGCCACTTGGATCAATACCCAATCCACAAAAGGTGCACCTATGATAGGCGCAGGCAACACACTATTGTTAGAGGAATGAAGAAGGATAACAAAAAATTCCAAACATAATTTTAGCATAAGGATCTTGCTATACCTCTCCACACTAAAAGTGATTAAATCCACTATATTAGGATGCTTGAGAGGAGTTGGGTTGATGCACTTCATGCCGGATGCAGATATGCATTGCTCTATATGCTGAAGATTGGCCATGCATGAATTAAGCTTTAACAACTTGTCTTCCTTTTATCTATGTACAACAAGTTTTCCTTTAAGCATTGCAGACACACGAGAAAATTGACCCCCAATTTCCAACATATTATCGTTCAAGCTTTCTCGCAAGGCATCATCCCATGAAAGAATGATGGCCACCTCCATGGCATTAATTTTGTCTGAGAAATGATGAGCATTCAAAATTTTATGCTACTTCTCTGCCAATTGTGCAATCTTTGAATGAATGTGTGATTGCCTACCCTCTAGTGTGCCAAGAATCTTCTTGGCCTCTTTCTCCTATTTAAAAGCAAAAGCTAGTTGATCCTTGGCTCTGGTTAAGTCCTCCTCCAATGCAATTTTCCATGATGCAACTGTGGCCAAGTCTTCCAAACTGTAAGTAACGAGCTCATTTCCCTTCTAAAAGGCCTTGGCTCCTTGCATGATGCAAGGCTTCACATCCTCCATAATAGTGCTTGCTTCCTCATTCCTTATCATATGGGCTCGACTGCCCCTGCGCTTAGAAAAGGACTACCAATAGACTAGGACCCCGTGCTTTTGTGCCCTACAAATGCACGTGCCAAGGCAACCCTGACTTCCTCGTTCATGATTGTATTTGTGTGACAAATGCTATAGTAGATCGGCCCAATAAAGAATCTACTTTGTAGCCCATCCTACTGTGCTTCGTAACCTAGCCCCAAGTGTTGACCATCCACTTGTTGAGCTTGAGATTTGACTCATGCTTCTCCTTTAGCCAGTATGCAAAGTTCCTTGGAGCTTTCCCAAGTTAAAGTCCTTCCCCTATTTGGGCACCATTAAACCTGCAAAAACTTGTAGGGTTTTAAAGGGAAATTATGGGGAGAAGAATCTATTCACCTAAACACACACACACACACACACACACACACACACACACAGAGGCCCAACAAAGGGGCTTTTAAGCTAAGATCGTGCAAAGGGCATGAGTCACCATACCTGATCAAGGTAGCAGGGCAGGCTCTATGCGCAATTGGAAGGCTTGGGGGAGAGGATAGGTGAGAGGCTAGACAAGACACACAGAGAGGCTAGACAAGGCTTGGGGGAGAGGATAGGTGAGAGGCTAGACAAGGCCCAACAAAGGGGCATTTAAGCTAAGATCGTGCAAAGGGCATGAGTCACCATACCTGATCAAGGTAGCAGGGTAGGCTCTATGCGTAATTGGAAGGCTTGGGGGAGAGGATAGGTGAGAGGCTAGATAAGACACACAATGGTAGTGGTAGTGAAAGTGTGTGAGCGGTACCTTTGCTCACTAGAGTGATGGTTGGTGCATGCCCGTTTGCTAAAAAGGGCCACTTGGCACTAATTGCCTTTCCCACCATTCTTTTGACTGGGACATGCCTACTTTGAATTTAATAAAAATGAAAAGGTATAATACTCATGTTGCCATAAGTATGCCCACCCTATTGTGCTTAGACCCATAGAACTCTCTTCATCTCTTTTACATAATTGTGGGACACATTACGTATAATTTTCCCTTGTAATGATTTTTTGCCTTAGGAAAAAATATGTAACCCACCACTAAGGCCTTTGCCTCTAGCAAGCCCAAAACAAACTAAAGCCCTACAATAAACTTAAGCAAATTTTCACTTACAATCATGTTGGGGTTGCCATAGCATAGCGGCCTTATCCAACAACTTACGAAAGTAAGTGTGTCTAGGGAAAGCTTAACCCGGCTAGCTCACGGAGGTTACCTTACCTTGTCAAAGTGAGGTAATCTCTAGCTCAAGCACTAGGCATGACCTTTGGCCTCTTCTACTCACTTACACACTTTATTAAAACTTTAAGTGATTTTATATCGCTTCAATCATTCAATTGTATGGAAAGCACCTTATTCCACAAAGGCATTCCCTAAAAGCAAAATCATGCTTAGGCATTCATGGGGCACTTGCACCTCATAGGGATGAACTTGTTGGTGCCTCTGCCGATGAAGAGTAGATTTATGTAGATTTAATTGTGGATTTTGGTGCTATGATAATATGCCGATGGGGGATCTAGAAATCCTCATCTTCATGCTCCACAATTCTAGAATGGACAGGTGGTGGATCTAGAAATCCTCCTTTTCATGGTCCACAATTCTAGATTGGACAAGTGGTGGATCTAGAAATCCTCTTCTTCATGCTCCACAATTCTAGGTGGTGGATCTATAAGAAAATTTATTTCTTGTATCTTCTTTGTTTCACTTATTAATATACAAACTTCCAATCTTGTATGTTTGATTGTTTGTGAAATCTTGTCAAATGTTCAAGCAAATTGGTGTAGGTCCTTGCAAAGATACAGATACCACTTCCTTGTTAATGGTGTTTATGAACACGATTATCAATCGTCTTTCAAATATGTTTATGCAAAGAAACTAATACCAATTCCTTGCGAACAGTGACTACTATCAACACCACCTTCCTTCATGATCCATTGATCTCCTTGCAAATAGTACTCATCTATACCTGCCTTAAATTTTCCCACAACAAGTGGAAAATTCCTAGATTACACAAAACCACTTAATTTCAAAATTCCCATAATGCAGGATTTTGCCCATAATACCTAATATATTGGCATTTAGGAGGGGCTCTAAAAGACCCTTGTCCACCTAGAATTGGAAGGGAAGGATGCCCATGGATTCCTGCCTGTGGGGGCAGACTAGGGATTCTAGAAACCTAGTAGGTTTGGAATATAAGACTGCAAGTGCAAGTAACTTTGGATTGCACACAACAAGTGTTTTGCCATAGGTGAATTGGAAATGGATATATACATATTTCTTTACTTGAATTCCATTAAGGAGTTGCTTTAATGAACACTGTTTCTAAGGTCTATAATAAATAAAGCTGTTTTTATGTGTTAAACACTATGGTAGTAATTAAAATCGGTTCAAAGGAAAGTGGAAGGTCAAGTGCCCAGACGGTGCTGGGCAGACCCAACAACTCGGGTAACTTTCCAACAAATTATACGTTAGAAATGTAGACAGAGGTAATTTACACCCATCTTAGGGGAAAGTGCCAACTTTGTGCCTCTAAAAGTTATAGGGAGACGAAGACATTGGTACCATGAACCAGGGGTGGCCATCTTAGGGGAAAGTGACAATGTTGTGCCTCTGAAAGTTATGGGGATGAAGGCATTGGTGCCATGAACCAGGGGTGGATCTTTCCTTGTGATATCCTGTTCGGTGCGGTTAGTCCAAAGGAATAGTTGGATATTAGGTGACTACATTTTCTCCGCGAGATAGGACCAGGTCTTGCTCACTTACGTTTTCTTGTATCCATCAGGGGTCTAGAAAATAACTAAGTGAGACGGACAGGACTTGGTTATCTATCAAGGACTATAGCACGACGGATACATTATAGGCTCATCTTGCCAAAAAGACATGGCTTTGATGTATGGTGAATGCTATAATCACTTGGATACACTACATGGATTGTTCCCTAATGATGATAGCTTAGAGACATGCCTCATTTTCCATAACAATGTGTGCCTATTTCTAAATGAGATAAAGACTTTGTCACACACACACACACACACACCCCTTAGAGACATGCCTCATTTGATGTATATATGGTAAATTTTAGACTATTTCAAGTAATACAAAAGGATCATCTTGCCAAAAGACATGGGTTTAATGTATGGTGAATGTTATAAGCACTTGGGTAGAGTACATGGTGTGCTTATTTCTAAATGAGATAAAGACTCCTTCAAGCCCCCCCCCCCCACACACACACACAACAAGCTATAATCATTTTCCCAAAAAACATAACACACATCATGCCTACCTCGGCCATTCTAGACCCCAATTTAGGGGTGACAAATCCACCCGGACTTGGCCATTCTAGAGGCCCAATCTACAAGATGCAAGACACCACTTGGCCATTCTAGATCCCAACTAACGGCTTCCAGATCCACCACTTGGCCATTCTAGACCCCAATTGAGGGATTCCAAATCCACCACTTGGTCATTCTAGACTCCCATTGAGGGGTTTGAGGTCCACCACTTGGCCATTCTAGACTGCAATTTGAGGGTTCTAGATCCACTACTTGGTAAATCTAGACCCCAATCTGCAGGGCTTCCAGATCCACCACTTAGCCAATCTAGAATCTAAATGAGGGATCCCTTGGCCATTCTAGAACTCAATTTGGGGGGTTCAAGATCCAACACTTGGTAAATCTAGATCCCATTTGGTGGCTTCCAATAGAGGGATTCTAGATCCGCCACTTGGCCAATCTAGACCCTAATTGAGGGCTTTCAGATCCACCATTTGGCCATTTTAGACCCCAAGTTAGGGCTTCTAGATCCACCACTTGGCCATTCTAGACCCCAGTTTGAGAGGTTCAAGATCCACACACTTGGCCAATCTAGGTCCCAATTGAGGGCTTACAATTGAGAACTCTAGATCCACCACTTGGCAATTCTAGACCCAATCTACAAGGCTTCCAATTGAGGGCTTCTAGATGAGTCTAAATGAGGGCTTCGAAATGAGTACAAATGAGGACTTCCAGATCCATCATTTGGCCATTGTAGACCCAAATTTGAGGGGTTCATGATTTACCACTTGGTCAATATAGAACTTATTTGAAGGTTTCCAATTGTGTGAATCTAGATCCACCACTTGGTCAGTCTAGATTCCAATTGAGGGGTTCTAGATCCACCAGTTGGCCATTCTAGACCCTAATCGAGGGATGTCAATTGAGGGCTTAATTACAGATCCACTATTGGCCATTCTAGACTCCAATTTGAGGGGTTCAAGATCCACCACATGGTGAATCTGGACCCCAATTTGAGGGTTCGAGATCCAACGCTTAGCCATTCTAGTCCCAATTATGTAGGACTTTAGATCCACCACGTGGCCATTCTAAACCCCATTTGAGGGGTTCCAGATCCACCACTTGGCCAATCTAGACTGTAATTAAGGGCTTCCAGATCCACCACTTGGCTAATATAGACCACAATTGAGGGGCTTGATATCCACCACATCGCCACTCTAAACCCCAATTTAGGGATTCCAATTGAGGACTGCCAGATCCACCACTTGGCCACTCCACTCCAATGTGAGAGGTTAGAGATCCACCGCTTGGCCAATATGGACACCAATTGACCACTTAGTTGGCAATTCTAGACCCCAATCTGTAGGACTCCATATCCATCACTTGGCCATTCTATCTCCCATTTGAGGGGTTCCAGATCCACCATTTGGTCAATCGAGACCCCAATTGAGGGCTTTCAATTGAGGACTTTTAGACCCACCACTTGGCCAATCTAGAACTTAATTAAGGGCTTCTAGATCCACCACTTCGCTATTCTATCTCCCATTTGAGGGGTTCCAGATCCACCATTTGGTCAACCGAGATGCCAATTGAGGGCTTTCAATTGAGGACTTTTAGACCCACCACTTGGCCAATCTAGACCTTAATTGAGGGCTTCTAGATCCACCACTTGGCCAATCTAGACTAGAATTGACACTTTCCCATTCTAGATCCCAATTTAGGGGTTCCAAATCCACCACTTGGCCATTCTAGAGCCCAATCTGCACAGGATGCAAGATCCACCACTAAGCGATTCTAGACCCCAATTTGAGGGGTTGTAGATCCACCACTTGGCCATTCTAGACCATGATTTGAGGGGTTCTAGATCCACCGCCTAGACCCCAATTTGAGGGTTCCAAATCCACCACTTGGCCATTCTAGACCCTAATTTGAGGGTTCCAAATCCACCACTTGGCCATTCTAGACCCTAATTTGAGGGTTCCAAATCCACCACTTGGGCATTCTAAAACCCAATTGAGGAATTCCAATTGAGGGCCACCACTTGGCCAATCTAGACTAGAATGGACACTTGCCCATTCTAGATCCCAATTTAGGGGTGTAGATCCACCACTTGGCCATTCTAGAACCCGATTTGAGGGGTTCTAGATCCACCACCTAGACCCCAATTTGAGGGGTTCCAAATCCACCACTTGGGCATTCTAGACCCCCATTGAGGGGTTTTAGTTCCACTAGTGGGTCATTCTAGACCGCAATTTGAGGATTCTACTTGGTCAATCTAGACCCTAATCTCCAAGGAGTCCAATTGATGGCTTCCAAATCCACCACTTGGCTAATCTAGACTCTAAATGAGGGCTTCCAAATCCACCACTTGGCCATTTTAGACCCCAATATGAGAGGTTCAAGATCCAACACTTGGTCAATCTAGACCCCATTTAAAGGCTTCCAATGCAAGGATTATAGATCCACCACCACTTGGCCAATCGAGACCCTAATTGAGGTTGTGAGGGCCATGTAATACGGTTAATCACGGCTCTTGCCAGATAAGAGCTACCCTGCTGATATGGATCCAAGGGGATCTCCCCGTGCCGCGAGACTGGACTAAATCACCCCTCCATATGGTTAATCACATCACGGCTCTTGCCGGATAAGAGCTACTTGATATGGATCTGTGGGGATCTCCCCGACTGGACTTCCAACTCACACAAAGCCCATTGATTTTTGTCCTTATCAGACTAGGACAACGATTGCGGTGCCGCAGATCCGTTGATTCGACTGGTCTTTTCAGATATTGAACTCTACACTGTTGTGCTACCTGAGCTATGTCCTACTTTACCCCTTACTCATTTATTTAGGATCCTCTAGCACAGATCGATATTGACTATTCCTTAATAATTTAATTCCTTGAAAAGCAGGATCTTAACACAGGTAAAAATAATGAAGTTACCATGCACAACCCATTTTTCTTTAAGCAGCATTTTTGCTACTCTTGGGCATTTTTCCCAAGTTAGATCTTTATTTGATGATGTTAAGGGGTTTCTTTAAGAAGATGTTTAGGTCTCACAGACCGCAAGAATAAGAGTACTGATAAGTTTATTAGAATTTCATTTCGTGAGTATTAAGAGTTACAATTTCGGGGAAGGGGGAGAGGTTCGGGAGTCTAGCATAAGACCTCGTCCGATCCACCCTTGTTCGATCCAACTCATTCTATCCCTGTCCTAGAAGATGGGGTCACCTGATAGTCGGTAGTTCCTCCGCTTATCGATAATGTTTTTACGGTTATAAAGATAGTGTCGGAAACGATCCTTGGTTTGTAGCATGGATACCTACGCATTCCAGATATCCTGAATATAGTGCATTCCCCTAGGACCAAGGGTTATACTCTGGAGCGAGTACTAACGAAATCCCGTCTACGACCTCACCATCCCTCGTCAATGGTTACCTTGGTGCAGACCGCCGACCTGGAGGGAAACTCTCCAGGAGATATTCCAAGTGTCCATCAACCAAATCGTTAGATCCTACCCAGTTTCTTAATTATAAGTTCAAGGTGTGCCCACATTCAAAGGTATTTTCCCTTCGTGGTGGCAAACATGTTTTTCGTATTTCTTGCCATAAAAATTCGGTAAAAATTTCACTAGTCTCCTTTGTTTTAGGAGCCTGGAAACCAAAATTATGCTTGCATAAAACGATAACAGGAGGGGAATTAACCATCCCTCAATTAAAGCAATAAATCGACAACCAAAACCATAAGCATATGACTCTAAAATATCAATTTAATTTAAAACTTCTTTTGCGATCCTTTTTCTTTACTTACCATATGTTATCAAACATTTTTGTCCCCTTAAACAAGACAAAACTATAGACCAAAGCACTTTCAAGAAACTACCTATACCTTGATGGTCTTTTAACTTGAATTCAACGATATTTTTCTTTGAGAAGAATGGTTTTCCTTTAGAGAAGAGATTTATGATCGCCGAGAGAGAGGAGCTCTTTAATTTACAAGTGTGATTCTCACGAAGCATACACAAATCATGTAGCTTACTTCTTTCAAAGCATACACTTTAGTTTAGCATGCATCTCATGAAGCATACGCACACCATTTAGCGCTCCTCACGAAGCATACACACTAATTTAGCATGCATCTCATGAAGCATATACACTAGTTTAACATGCATCCCACGAAGCATATACACTAGTTTAGCATGCATCTCAGGAAGCATATGCACACTATAACTCCTCACAAAGCAATATACACTAGTTTAGCACGCATCTCACGAAGCGTACGTGCACCATATAGCGCACTACTTACAAAGCATCCCCAACAGGATTTTTCCCCTTCGAAACGCTAACCAATTCCAAGTAGATCCTAGCTCACGAAGCATCCTGAAAAGGGCATTTCCCCTTCAAAATGCTATTCGAGTCCGAGTAATCAGAGTCACATACTCTACTCCCAAGCATAAGTGAAGAGGGTTTTGTGTGTCCATAAGTCTCCCATCAAGAAGAAGATCTTCCTTAATTCACCCACATACGTTCCTTTGATCACCCACATACGTTCCTTTGATCACCCCAATAGACAAACACGAAGGATATCCATGCATTCCTCTCTACCATTCTTTTCCACATACCTTTAAAGTACCTTTCAAGAGGGGAGGTTCACCCCCGAATACCTAACACATGTCCCACGAAATAGAACAACAATGAAACACATTTTTTTTTTAGCTTCCCCAAAAAGTTTTTCTTTTTCATCACCGTGCCCCACACTTACTTTTGCTTTATCATACAAAGACAAGCGCGAGGAAGATTTTTGTTCTCCACCCACCGTTCCCTACCATCTAACAATGACAAGCAAGGACGTGGACTTTGCGTCCTACAACCTCAAGCCTTACCCATTCCGAAGACCTTCATCAAGAAGGAGGATTTCCCCTAGATAACCACCACACCTAGCCTCAGGCAAGACAAGGAGGATCTCCCCTAATATAACCCTAAAAGATAACTTACAAACAACGGGAAAGGAGAGATTGATTCAACACAAGTCCATACCTAAAGCAAAACCAAGCTTCAAGCAACCTACCTACTTATGTTACATGCTTCCAATACAACATTCAAAGCCTTACTCCCAATACCATCATCAAGCAAGCTCCCCTTTCATTAATGAAAGGGTCACAAGAGTATAACAAGGCAAACCCTTTCTCTCAAGAACATCACAATAGGTTATTCAAGCAAAGTCTTCCTCTCAAGAATCAACCCAAAAACATACCAATACTCAAGCAAGTTTTTCCTTCAAGAACAATACGATCCTCAAGCAAGTTTACCTCTTAATAATAACATAAGGGCCTACCCACAAAGCTTCCTTATTCACAATAAGATATCCCGACTTCCCTCTTGTTTTTACCACATAAAACTTCCTTTCCACAAGAATGGCACTCAAACAAGCTTCCATCTCAAGAACAATCACAAGAGAACAAGCTTTCTTTCAAGAACAACACAAGCTTTCTTCGAGAGCAACATAATAAATCAAGCCTTCTTTCAAGAACAACACAAGAGATCAAGCCTTTTTTCAAGAACAACACAAGATTTCTTTAATAACAACACAAGCTTTCTTTCAAGAACAACACAAGAGATCAAGCCTTCTTTCAACAAGAACAACACAAGAGATCAAGCTCTCTTTCATAAACAACACAAGAGTGTGAGAGAAAGAGATACCCTTTAAAGGGAGAGATGCGTGGAAGATGATGGCAAGGCAAGCCCCCAAGGGCTCCAACAATGGCAGGTAAGATCACCAATTAATGTACTTCCTCAACCTACCATCACGCGCACACACAGAGGAGGGGAAGAGCTCGCAGGTTCGCGCAAGAGAGAGAGAGAGGTTTCATTTGCAACAATCAGTCCCTCCCAAAAGGGATGACCTTTTTGATTAATGCTAGAGAGAGAGAGAGAGAGAGAGAGAGAGAGAGAGAGAGAGAGAGAGAGAGAGAGAGAGAGAGAGAGAGAGAGAGAGAATATCCTACTCACATATAAAGAGAGAGGTCCTCAAGTGTGAAACCCCAAAAAAATCCCCTTTCAAGAGCCCAAGCAATAGTCCATTTATAGCTTAGCAAGATGAAGCTTTAAGAGAAAGGTGCACGTAGATTTTTCTCAAGTTCCTAAGCATATTAATTGTCTTCAAGAGAGTCCTTTTTTTCCTTACACAAGATATGAAGCAAGATGTCCTTATAATGAGAGATTTCCAAAATTTTTATTAAGCACATGCTCCAAGTACCCTTTAGTTAGACTAACTAATTTTTGACATCAATTATCCACCTAGTCCTACAAGGACCATTCTCACTTACGCAAGATAAAACTCTTTTTTATACGAGTCGGGAGAATTTTTTGAGACGGAAACAATTTTATTACCCAAAAGAAAACAATTCACTTTCCGTACACACTTAGCATAACAAGCCTATAGTTGTTACATAGCTTGAGCTTAGGGAACATAGTCGAGGATGAGGGGTTCATACGGGAGACAAAAGATGATTGTAGGGGAGCCCCCTTACAAACTCCCCAACAAAAAGAAAGAGTTTCCCTCAACTCGCAAAATTTGGGAATTGAGCTTGGAGTTGATCCCAGTCTTCCCATGAAGCATCTTCTGCCGAATACCCTTTCCATTGTACCAGCACTTTCCTAAGTATCCGACTCCTCAATTGCTTATCCTAGATTTCCAAAATACTCCTTGGTTCCAAGAGCATCTCATTGTGAGACAGAAGAGTAACCTGATCATCTGTAAGTACATGAAGCAGACTCGACACATACTTCTTCAAAAGACTGACGTGAAACACATTGTGCACTCTCAAGTGAGGAGGTAGCTTTAGCTCGTAGGCTTGGAGCCCTACTTTCTTGGTTATTTCATAAGGCCCACAGTACCTGAAAGCTAACTCGTGATACTTTCCCAGGCTAATTGAACTTCTCTTTGGTTTGACCCTTAGAAGAGTTGTTGATCCATTTCTTGTAACATTTCTTGTGTAGCTGGTACTTGAATCAATGGATTTGACATCTTAAGCAGGGTTAGACAATCCTGCCCATAAAGCACCTTGAATGGGGACATCCCTAAACTCTTATGATGAGATGAGTTGTAGGCGAATTCCACTAACGGTAGATATTTGATCCATAGTCTTGGTTGTTGGTTACAGTATGCTCTCAGCATGTCTTCCACCACTTGGTTGACTCTTTCTGTCTGTCCGTCTGATTCAGGATGATAGGCTGTACTCATGTTGAGTTCAGTCCCCACTATTTCAAATAAAGCAATCCAGAACTTAGATGTGAACTTTGCATCTCGATCCCTTATGATTCTTCGGGGGAATCCGTGTAACCTGACGATTTATTTTGACAAATATCCGAGCTATGTCTGACACTGTATAGGTCTTCTTTACCGGTATCAGATGGGCTACTTTGGTCAATTTGTCGACCACCACAAAGATTGAATCGTAGCCACTAACGACACTGGGTAGACCGGCTACGAAATCCATACTAATGCACTCCCATTTCATTTTGGGAATATCTAAGGGATGGAGTAAACCTGGTAGCTTTACCCTTTCTTGCCGTCACCTTTTGACAAACCAAACACTGCTTAGTGAATTCTAGAGCTTCTTTCTTCATCTTGGGCCAATAAAAGATTTTCTTTAAGTTGGCGTATGTTTTGTGATATCCTGGGTGCGCTGCTAAGGGTCCTTCGTGAGCTTCTCGAAGAATCTTCCCCCATAATGGAACGGGTACGCATCTTCGCTTAAGGTAGAATAACTGACCCTCTTCTAGTGTGTATCCGGCTAATTGTTTCTTAACCCTTCCTTCTTGGAGTTCCTTGATTAGGGGTCTGAAGAACTCATCTTGTTTCAGTTCTAGTTGGAATTATTGGGGTAAAGAGGATGCAGGGTTTCTTTTGCATGTTGTACGCTCTGCATATTTCATCTTGTCTCTCTCTTGATTAATCTTTATATCACCTAGCTTTTGTCAAAAGCTCTTGAGCAATTACAAAGCTTTATATTACCACCATGAATCACTCCCACTCATATATCAAGGTATTTTTTCAATCTAAATGAAAAGAAATGCTTTTTCTTCCTTTAATTCCCTGTTTTTTTTTGTTTCAGCTTCCTTCTATATCAAGGTATAAAGCGAGTCTTTCTTCAACATCTTAATGAAAAGCTTTCTTTCTCTTTCTTTCTTTCGTTTTTTTAGTCGGTAATCCTTCATTTCCCAATTGCATGTTCAATCCCCGCGCAGTTACCACTACTAAAGGTGTCACCGCTTTTTCTTTCTTAAATTCCCTTTTCTTTTTAAGTTTGGCATTAGGAGGGACATAAGGTTACACGGTGACAAGATCATCCGGGTGTCTAGCCGCGGCCACTAGGACAATGGCCCCTTGTCAATTTATTTGAGTCATTGATTGATTGCTAAATTATGTGGAAGTGACGGCTTAGTTTACTAAATGATGTGGAGGTGAAAGCTCCCCTAAGCATAGTAACATACATACTAGAAGTTTTAGACATCTTCCTAATATAATTCCAAATTTTTGGATTAGGACAACATCAAGGTTTAGCATACCTAGCCGCCACACCTACCTAGCTATGCGCAGCCTTGTCTACATAACCTCATGATGTTGAGCACTCTAGGGAAACATGGAGCCTCTTTCCCATGAGAAATTGCCCAAAACTTCGTGTGCTAGGTCTTGTTGCACAAGAAGTTTTAGACAATTTCCCACCGTAATTCACACTTTGTGGATTATGACAACATCATGAGCTTCTCCACCCCAAACCTAGTCAAGAGGCTCATGATGTTGAACACTATAATGGAAATAGAACTCTTTCCCACAACGAAATATGTCCAAAACTTCTTGTGCTAGCTTGCAGGGGCGCTTGAGTTTTGGGCATTTCCCTTGTGGGTGGCAATCGCACCCAGTTCGTATGGGGTGCCTCTCCTACAAAATCTTATGATGTTGTCGCAATCCTTGCATTGCCTCATTCATCAAGGCACATATCTATATGAGACTAATTCTTTAAATACATGAGGCCTATCTTTTGGAATGAAAAAAATAAATAAAGATTAGCCTTTTTTGGGAAAAGAGAGAGATTATTTAACATTTCACTTTCACTCTTAATGATAGCAAACCAAGTAGTAAATTTTCCTAGAAGTTGAAGGATGAAGAACAATTTTAGGCCTTCTATAGGTTGTGAATAACACCATGGATCGTAGGTAGACTAATACACACACATTCTAAATAACATTGTGGGATTGTAAATGTCCTTGCCCATACCTATGGTACTTGAATATTCAATCTCATGGGAAGGTGCACAAATCTTGCCAATAGCCACAAATTTAGGGATGAGGTTTCATTGCATTACTTTCTTCAAAATGATGTGGAATTTAAATCAGTTTTCTTGATGCAATTGTCTTTTGCATTTGAAATGCTTAAGCTATTGATAGCTATTGTTGGTTGAGGCTAAGATATGTAAAAGTATCAATTGTTGTTGAGATTGATAACTTTGGTTTGAAGGCAAAATCAAGTAAAATTAAAGTTACAAAATCAAGTATAAATTAAAATCATAGTTCTCTTTTAAGGCTGATAACAATCTTGATTGTGTGTGATTGTGTGTGATTGTGTAGGTGGTACTAATGGTAATGATTTGTTGGCGGAACATGATAAGCTTGAGTAGAGGTGCTTCAAATTGCAAGGATGAGGACGAGGCATTGAGCCTAGCCTTGCCTTGTGTGACATCTGGGAGTGTGGAAGCCAAGCCTTCAAAAGCATGTTGTGATGGGATCAAGGAGTTGGTTCAAGGCATGACATTGGGATGCATGTGTGAGGTCTTGATCTCTGCAAGGGGGCTTTCTACCCCTACCCTCCTTCACAACTATGTCACAGGTTGCTCCTTGCAAGTGCCTCCCAATTTTTAGTGCAAATTATAACTCATTCTTCACCTCCACATTTATGCTCCGCATTGCTCCTTTAGAAGTCTCTCTCTCTCTCTCTATTTTCAATGCACATTTTAACTCAATCCTTACCTCCACATCTATGCTCTATATTGCTCCTTCCACATTGCCTCTTTAAAAGTCCCTCTCATTAATAGTTTCAATGCACATTTTAACTCAATCCTTACCTCCACAACTACATATTGCTCCTTCCACAACTGTGCTCCATATGGCTTCTTTGGAAGTCCTTCCCATTTCCAATTTAAATTATAACTCAATCCTCACCTCCATAATTATGTTTAATTTGTACAAGTTCCCCTCACTTTCGATGCAAATTATAGCTGAGTCTTCACCTCTACAACTAAACTCCTTGGAAGCCCCAATTGCAAGTGCACTGAAACATCTACAACTATATTCCTGTTGCCATATATATATAGGCAGTGATGTGTGTGAACACACTTAGGACCGCCGGGGCACTTTTTCCCTCTTTAGGAGGTTTTTTCCCCCGGCTTGTATATACGCCCATCCTTCTAGGGCTAACTTATCTTTTGTACATTGACACAATCTAATACACTTTGTGTTGTGTGCATTCTTGCTTCTTCTTCTCCAAGCTTTGTGCGCTTTCCTGCAACCCTAATTCCAACAATTGGTATCAGAGCAGGCATTGGCTCCCAGGGCTACGCCGCCAGCACCTTCCGACTCACGTTCTCCGATTGAGGTGAGTTTTCACGAGCGCTTGCAAGTCCCTATACTCTGCAAATTAGCTCGTAAGGCTAAGCGTTCTCAGAATTTGCATCTGAGGTCGTTTCGGGCTCTGTTTTTGCATTTCAAGTTCTGCACAGGTGTTTTCTCGTCATTTTCTGCAGAAATTTCGACAGTGCAGTTTTCTACAAAACAGGCATACGTGTTCTATTGTGGACCGTGCTACATAGCACAAGTTGTCTTCTGTTCAGTCTTTGCTTCATTACAGGTAGCTTTTGCATCAGTTTCAATCAGTGGCCATGGCTGATAACAGCAATGATGTATTTCGCATGTTGTCTACTGAAGACAAACTGGATGGAGACAGCAACTACCCACTTTGGGCATACATGATGCAGCATGTTTTGGTTGCAAAAGGAGTGTGGAACATTGTGCAGGGTACGGATGTACGTCCAGGTTCTGTGGATGTAGGATCTATGTTGAGGATGTTGCAGGTTCTAGTAGCTCTACTGTTGCTATTGTTTTACCCACTGCTGAACAAGCTCGTTTTGGGATGGTAAAGATGCGCAAGCTCATGCCTTGATTGCACTTTCTGTCAAACGTAACATCACCCCACATATTCGTTCAGCTAAAACAGCAAAACAGGCTTGGGATATTCTAGCTGGTTTGTATGCAGGTCGTAACGAGGCAAAAATCGCTTACCTGCGTAAAGAGCTAGAATTGAAGATTATGCAAGAAGATGATGACATGAATGTTTTTCTTGCTGAGATTAAAGATCTCAAAGAACAGTTGATTTCTGCAGGTGAGATTATTCCTGATCACTCTCTTGTGCAGACTGTTCTTGATGCTTTACCTGAGACATATCAGACTTTTGCTTCCACGTGGAGACTTCTTAATGAGGACAGACCTGATGCTGTCAAGTATGATACTTTAGTCAACAAGCTCTTGCAAGAAGCGCAGTCCAGGCAAAACAGGGCCAGGCAACGTGCAGTTGATCAAGCATTTATTGCTGCCCAGCAGCAAAGAAGAAGTGGTAAGGCAGCCCCTTCCACTGTTTCTTCTCCTATTAGTAGGTCTGCAACTTCTTCTCCTTCCACAGGTAGTAACAATAAGTCTTAGAAGGCTCTTGATAAAGGCAAGAAAAAGACCAGGTGTAACTATTGTAAGGCAAATGATTATGTCATTAAGAATTGCCCTAAGCTAAAGGCTAAAGAGGCAAAGAAGAAAGAGTCAAATGCAGCCACAATAGCGGATGCTTCTACAAATGCAGATTCTGCAAATGTTGTGCAGGATACAGAATGGGCGTTTAGCGTGTATTGCCAGTATGACCCATCTGTACATGATGCATGTTTGGCAGTTTCTGTTGACTCTCATGTATGGTATTTTGACAGTGGTGCTACAAAGCACATTACCTCACATCGTGATATGTTCACTTCTCTTGAGGCTGTCCCTAATGGGAATACTGTCACATGTGCCAATAATGCTTCTTACCCAGTGAGAGGCATTGGTAAAATTAAGCTTACTGCTGCAAATGGCAGCGCTTTCACACTTTCAGATGCTTTGTATGTGCCAGGGATAAAGAAGAATCTATTGTCTGTCTCTGCGCTTGCTAGACTTGGACTTGTAGTCAAATTTGTGGATGACAGATGTACTATTCATGATTTGACTTCTGGTGATACGATTATTGTATCTGGCACCTTGTTTCGTGGGCTGTATAGGCTCAATTCTTATGACAAGTGTGTGGAAGATTCAGCAAATGCAGTTTTTGATGAAAAGGCAGTTTCAGATGCAAAACTATGGCATGCTCGTTTTGGTCATCTGAACTTTGCTAGTTTGCTGCGTTTGCAGAAATTTGATATGGTTGCTTCATTGCCCCCTCTTGAGGCACCATTGAAACAAGGCTGTATTTTGGGCAAAATGCAGCGTTCTGCGTTTCCAAAGGATGGTTCTGTGCAGGCCACTCGCAAATTGCAACTTGTACATAGTGATGTATGTGGGCCTATGCAAACTCCGTCATTTGGTAAACACTTGTACTTCGTGACTTTCATTGATGATTACTCAAGGCATGCATGGGTATATCCACTGAAGGCAAAGTCCGAAGTGTTTTTGTGCTTCAAACAATTTTTTCTTATGGTTGAATATGTATCCAATTGTAGTGTGGGCACCCTCCGTACTGATCGAGGGGAGGAGTACATGTCTAAAGAGTTTAATGCATTTCTGGCTAGTCGTGGGATAAAACACCAATGTATAGTGTCGTATACCCCTCAGCAAAATGGTGTTGCTGAGAGGAAGAACAGGTCACTTATGGAGATGGCACGATGTATGGTCAAGAGCCAAGCTTTGCCATGCGTTTTGGCTTGAGGCTGTCATGTGTGCTGCATATGTACTCAACAGGTGTCCCACTAAGGCCTTGCAGTCTATTACTCCATACGAAGCTTGGCATGGCAGGAAGCCTTCTATTGGTCACTTGCGTGTCTTTGGTTGCTTGGCCTATGCTTTAGTGCCTATGCAACAACGCAGAAAATTGGATGATAAGGCTATCAAATGCATTTTTGTTGGTTACAGTGCTGAGAGCAAGGATTACAGATTGTATCATCCGCAGTCAAAGCGTATCTTGATTAGTCGAGATGTTGTTTTTGTGGAAGATGCTGTGCAGCCCTTGTTATCATGTACCAAAGAGACAGGTGTGAGCTCACGGGATGTATTTGATACGTTGTTGCCTCTCTTTACAGGTGGGAATTCAAATGTAAGTCCTAATGAGGTAAATATTCAGCCTACGCAGATTTCAAACGACATCATAGATCAGCCTATTTCTGATGCAGATTTACAGGATGTAATTCATGAGGCTAGGGCTGAAAATGAGCAGGCTAGAGGTATGCCTAAATGGCTGGTGCAAACCTTGTGTGATAGTAAGATTGATGCACCTATGACTAGTCGTACTCGTTCAGGTTTTCAGCATGCCTCTTATGCATCAGATTGTTATGCTTTGGCTGTGTCTAGTATGTGTGAAGAGGAAGAACCTCTTTCATTTCATGAGGCACAAAATTCAGAAAATTGGTTGGCTGCAATGCAAAGTGAACATGATGCTATAATGAAGAATGGTACATGGTCTTTGTGTGATTTGCCTATTGGTAAAAAGGCCATTGGATGTAAGTGGGTTTTTAAGTTGAAACGAAAGCCAGATGGCAGTGTTGATCGCTATAAAGCTAGACTTGTTGCAAAGGGTTATGCTCAAGAAAAGGGCATTGATTTTGATGAGACCTTTGCTCCCACTTGTCGTATGACTACCATTCATAGCATTTGTGCATTGGCAGCTCATAATGGTTGGAATGTACATCAGTTGGACATAAAAACTGCGTTCTTGAATGGAGATTTGCATGAGGAAGTGTATGTATCGCAGCCTCGTGGTTTTGTTTAAAGAGGGCAGGAAAACAAAGTGTGCAGGTTGAAAAAGGCTTCATATGGTTTAAAGCAAGCTCCACGAGCTTGGTATGAAAAGATACATGCATATTTGACTGCACATGGGTTTCAGAATAGTCCAACAGAAAGCACTTTGTATGTTAAACGTGTGGATGGTGTACATCTAATCATTGCTCTCTATGTCGATGACATGCTGCTCACAGGACCAAATGAGAGTCATATTGCTGATTTTAAGGCTGATTTGAATGCCTCTTTTGAGATGTCAGATTTGGGGCATTTGCATCATTATTTGGGGATACAATTTAAGCAGTGTGATGGAGGTATTACTTTGTGTCAGACAAAGTATATTGAGACATTGTTGAAGAGATTTGGCCTTGAAGACTGCAAGCCTATTGCTACTCCAATGGAGACAGGTTTGAAGTTGAGTCTTCATGATGCTGGAGATCACTTTGATGTCACACTCTATCAGACAGCTGTTGGTTGCCTCATTTATGTATGCATTACGAGGCCGGACATTCAATTTGCAGTCTCACAGGTGAGCAGGTTTATGCATAGCCTAGGGTCTCAGCATTGGAAGGCAGTTAAACGCATCTTTCGCTACTTGAGTGGCACCATACATCTTGGGTTGTTTTATCCCAAGGGGGGATCGTTGCCGCCAGATTTACATGCTTTTTCGGACTCAGATTGGGCTGGTTGCTATGACACAAGAGTGTCCACAAGTGGTTTTTGTTTCATGCTCGGTAGCTCATGCATATCTTGGTTGAGCAAGAAGCAACCTACGGTGGCCACTTCTAGTTGTGAAGCTGAGTACAGGGCAGCTTTCACAGCTACGGTTGAGTGTGTGTGGCTCAGACGGCTTATGGCTGACTTGGGTGTTGGACAGGAGTCTGCCACCTCTATCTTCACTGACAGTCAGAGTGCATTGGCAGTTGCGAGAAACCCAGTTTTTCATGCTCGCACAAAGCACATTGAGGTGCATTATCACTATGTCAGGGAGAGACTCTCAGCAGGAGAGATCAGCTTGGCCTATGTGCCAACACAGGACAACATCGCCGATCTTTTCACAAAGGCGCTTCCTCGTGAGAAGTTCGAAGCTTTCCACAAAGCTTTGGGCTTGCTCCCCTTTGTGGACTGATCTACTTCGGGCATGGCACTCCCCTATACATGAGTGCCAGCTCTCGTTCACACCATCACTCCCAGGGGGGATTTGTTGCCATATATATATAGGAGGACCGCCGGGGCACTTTTTCCCTCTTTAGGAGGTTTTTTCCCCCGGCTTGTATATACGCCCATCCTTCTAGGGCTAACTTATCTTTTGTACATTGACACAATCTAATACACTTTGTGTTGTGTGCATTCTTGCTTCTTCTTCTCCAAGCTTTGTGTGCTTTCCTGCAACCCTAATTCCAACAATTCCCCCCACTTTTTCAATATCAACTTTTTACAGCCTCTTTTATAAGTTTCTCTTGTGATATTGTACATATTGGTGAAGCCTTGACACCATTGTTATGAGTCGACCCTAGATCTCTACCTATGAATTTCAATACCTAACCATTACACCCACCATCTTTACATAAATGACTATCAGAGAATAAATTAAATAATCTTCTAATGTATATAAAAAAAAGAGATTTTATTCAAAAAGCCCTTCTAGTTATGTTTGTTGTAAAAAGATTTGATGGATAAGAATTACATACAAGACTTTTGTTCTCATGCATACAATTTTTTACATTCAAACAGGTATTTGATTAAAGTTCCAATAAAGGGCACTCACATACTCAAGGTGCCAAGCTTTGAACTCACATAACAATTTAAAAGTAGTTGGTGATTGAAAAGGATGTGATTACATTTGCACCGTTTCCGTGTATGATCGATAGGAATGTTTGGAAAGCCTAAGTCGCCCTTCCTCATTTAAGAAGAGAGAACTATTCCTTGCACCTCTATTTATGACTAGCATTTGTGATGGTAAATAGAAGTAAAAATACCATTTCATGTCATAGTCCCACCTTACACATGGATCATATTGAAATTACAGATTCTCTACCCAACTTGCACGTTATTAATCAAGTTCTTCATAGCAACAAATTACAAAATGTCAACTGAGCTATGTAAATTCGATGTGTGTGTGTGTGTGTGTGTGTGTGTGAGTGAGAGAGAGAGAGAGAGAGAGAGAGAGAGATAATGCGTTCTCCTGACGAGGCCAACATTGCAACAGAGAGTGCTTCTGTATGTATGTCATGCATGTGCATCTGCACATGCACACGTTCACTTTTTCTGTATCTCCCATCTCCCTCTATATGTGCACAAATACATGCACACACACGTACAGGTGCATGCACCTTCTTGCTCATTCAACGTTGCTAATAACTTGCATTTCACTCAAAAATATCTTCATTCAAAATCAAGGCTAGTCAATCTCAATGCAACTGCTCCAATTGTGTAGGCACGCTCGATTAAGATCTACCGTGCTCGATTAAGGTCTAGCATTTGATGATAAATGTAAAATTGCTACTTGAGCATCAGCTCTTTTCATAGAGCAACCACTTCCTAGTGAGCTCCCTACCCCCGCAGCCGGGCCAATTTGATCATACGTATATAATTTCTGATATCAGCTCTCCTCTGATGTTCAAAGACGGAGGATCGTTCTCAATGTATCTGTGAATCTTTTGCGCTTCGTCTCCTGCTTGCCAACCTTGCAAAGGCATTTCCTCATAACAACTGTAACGGAATTACCACACATCCATCCATCAACCCACAATCTGAAAAGACAAGGGCATCATATTCACACATTCCTAGCACTTCATCAACTTACAGTTTATGGTACGCCAAGGCTCGAGCTAACGTTGTACTCGTTGATAAGCGTTTGTGGACACTCGTAGGAAGCGGCAGCTAGAGTGAGGAATCATGTGCAATACACCAAGATATCATAAGCAATGATGTGATACGCTCCAATAAACGTTGATGTACTTAACATATTAGCAAGATATTATAAGCAATGACGTGATACGCTCCAGTAAACGTTGATGTACTTCACATACCTCACTCGCTTGGGGTTTTCTGCCCCGTTTTTGTGGTGCATCTCCCAAGCCTCCACCATTGTAAAGCTCTTGAATAGCCTCCATTGCTACTGTATTTCCATCACCTCCCTTTTCCTCTCCTCTAAAGATGCCATTTGAGATCAGAGCGAGCGGATAGATGTCTGTTGCTTTTAGGAAAGGAATGGGAACAGGCATATATCGAAAGCAACTACCAACCACAAAAAATATAAATTTAATATATACCTAGATGAATCCAGTATCATGCCCATGTTCACCTTTTAGGAACATGCATGTTATATACTCATGGTAGTTATCCACAAGACTACATAACTATCAACACCGTTATGCATAGTATGGACTAGATACTACGACATCATCAGTGCCCAATAGTGGGTTAGATTAAGTGCTCACTACAAGAGAGTATCATGCATCAAGGTAGCCGTCAAACATAGTAATTTTTCACCACTGCTAGAGCTGTTGAGTTAAACGAGCGATGACGGTTGAGAGCGAGGTTCTGGATGGCTTAAATTCGACACTAATTCAGGGGGCGACAAGGCCTCTGATGAGAGGATTGCCCCGTTAAAGAGCTCATGCATCTGCAGTCAAACTCCAATAATTCAGTGTCGACAAATTCACCTACCATGACATGCAAAACATACGCCTAGATGAATCCAAGATCATGCCAAATTCACCTTTTAGGAACGTGCATGTTATATACTCATGGTAGTCATCCACAAGACCATATAACTATCAACTCCATTATGCATAGTATGGACTAGATACTACAGCATCCCTACTAACACCATCAAAGCCCGATAGTGGGTGTAGAACTCTATATCAAGATATGCTCTCATACACGCAGTCCACACACACTTTTTTTGTGTGTAAAACCACTGTTCTCTCTCTCTCTCTCTCTCTCTCTCTCTCTCTCTCTCCAACACCCACACCCACACCCACACCCACACCCACACCCACACCCACTCGCACTCGCAGCCCCACCCCACCCCCACCCCCACCCCCACCCCCACCCGCCCCCCGCCCCCGCACGCGCACTCGCACTCTCAACTCCATTGCATATCTTGCACACAAAAATATGGACTCAAATGAGGAGTGAGAGATCAAACTTTAAATCACCGTCTTGTTGAGGTTGCCTCTCAAGATTAGCATCCATGGCAAGCTTTAAATCACCGTCTTGTTGAGGCACAGAATCCTGCCTCTCAAGATTAGCATCCAAAGAATCCATGGCAAGCTTCAACGATGCTCCTCGCTCGTCCGCTTTGACTGCTTAAATCTTCCAAATGCACAACCATGGTGCTCAATTCACCTGAATCTGATGCACAACAACTTTCCTCGGTACAACACGTGGAAAAACCACATGGGCACAGCAAGGAGGGAGCTCTCTCACCTTCTTCATTGGAGACGCCTGTTCCTTCTCCTTCCAAAGGCGAACCCTTTTTGAAGGATTCTGAAGGCATAACTTTCTCTGTTTTCACGAGAAAGGTACTCGCATGCGCCTCACCCATTTTCAACATTCCCCCTTTTTCCCAAGACCATTGCTGTTGAGTCAAACATATGGGGTAAATAAAACAACAAAAAGGCTTTCACCCTTCTACTCTCTTGATTGCAAAAAGCTCTTCACATTTCTGTATTTCTGTAATACCTGCTTTAAGCTCATTTCGCCTCCTGTTTGCAGTGATTTCCGGCTCCTGCTGGATACCATGCGGTACAGATTCAGATTCCAGCCTGATTAACCTTGCTTTCTCAATCCTTGGGGCCATACAGCTAGCAGTGCCGTTGTATCTTTCTATAAATTTGTGCTGTAAGTCAAGCATAACCAACAAAACCATTAATTTCACACACAAGCTCATGACCACTTACATGTGCATATTAATCTGCTTTTACTTCTTGATTCTATTCTGGAACGAAACCAGACACGAGTGATATAAACTATACCCAAAACAATCAACCCAAGCTTTTCACTCACTTTAAGCATGTCTGTTGTTGCAGAAGGACGCAGCCTGGTTTCTTTTGTTAAACATTTTGTGACAAACTCATGGAAAATCAATGACCTGAAATTTAGCCGATTCATTAAAAAGGCACAATATTAGGCAGTAATTTGCCTGAATTCAAATTGTAGTTTTTCTATTGGTGATAAGGAAATGGAGTTCATTAGGTTCAAGACGCACCGAAAGTAAAACATCTGTCTATTTTGAAACTAATGCTCACATGCATCTTCTAAATATTTATTTTGATAATAAGTCAATCATCACGGATACAACAGACATTTAATCTTGTACAATGATGCGTTGCTTTATATATGCCATCAGGAAGTCAGAAGAATCTTATCTATAAATCATAGTTTTTTCATACTTGTATGTTTCACCATGTAGATGTATTCAACATATGGTCTATGAATGCGTATGAAAAAAAATAACATACTTGCCCTCAATCAATATAAATGTGCTTAACTTCTCATGTGTTTAGAATAATTTTATGTACACCCTCTAAAAAATTACTCAGAAAATAAGGCACAACTCATTTTTCCTTATGGGGAAAAGGCCACTTTCCCTTGGTTTTTCCTTGTAGTATTCAACATCATGAGCTTCTGTAGATGAGGCACCGCATACCTAGCTAGGTGCGTTTGAGGGCAGGGGACTGCCGGTCCCCCCACCCCTAGCTAGGTACGTGGTGCCTCCCCTGCAGAAGCTCGTGATGTCGTAATAATCAGTAAAGCAGGAATTACATTGGGAATTTTGTCTAAAACTTCTTATGAGAAGCGCGTATGTTTCAGATGATGAGAAAATACCATACTTCAAACATACTTTCATACCCATATGGGTATGTCGTATGTCCTGACGTACAAAAGAATTATGCTAGAAATAACCTTCATAAAAAATAAGGAAACATAAATACACATTCCCTCAGAGTAATTAGGATGAGAGTAATTAATGAAAAACATTTGGCCAAGAACTCCTGGCAATACACTTGCAATACTCTAGATGGGCACTCTTAAGTACATTTTGATTGCAGCATAAAGACTAATACATTATATGAGCTGGACATCAAACTAATAAGCTTGGATTAGGACAGCTGTTATTCAGCATAGAGACTAATACATTATATGAGCTGGACATCAAACTAATAAGCTTGGATTAGGACAGCTGTTATTCAGCATAGAGACTAATACATTATATGAGCTGGACATCAAACTAATAAGCTTGGATTAGGACAGCTGTTATTCAGCATAGAGACTGCAAATTTTGTACCCATCAAAAACTGTTGTAATACATTATTAACCAAACACAACAAGCACTCAAGAGTCAACAATAATCCCCTTGCACCCCTACCTTTGACAGTGAGGTTTCAAGAAGCAAACATAGAGATTTCATTACACAACTCTCCACATGGAGCTTGACACTATGACAGATTTAATACGTAGCCTTCTTGTATAAAGGTTGGGGTGTGCAAGGCCTGATAACCAGTGGAAAATGGGATCTTGCCAAAACTTTCTCTTGTACTTTAAAAATTGGTATGCCAGTTTAAACTTTGTCTTGTACTTCAAAAGTTGGTATGCCAGCTTAACATTTCTTAGACCATGCAAGAAAGACCTTAATGTTTTCATCTACACCAAGAAGACTGATGCATACCATTTCTCCTTATTTGCCAGCATGGGTGCAGGCTCCCTCAAGATTATGAAAAGTATCTGTACACAAAGTTTACAGCCAACAATTAGGTAACAAACTAGGGGATTAGGTTGTGGCTAGACTGCAGACTATCTGCATGCACTTAAGTGCATAAACCTAGATGTGCATGATTGAAGATATGACCGACCTTGCAAGTATAAACAAGAACAGCTGCATATAGAAAATGGAAGTATTGAGGCCTCTAATTTGTCAACACAAACTTAGGCCACATAGGTAGCCAATGGCTACAAAGATGAGATGAAAAAAATGATGCGACAAAGACTCACGATATTGAACTGATAAGGAAAACAATATGAATTTGAGAACCAAGTCGAATGTTGAAGGTAAGGGGCTGAGATGTAGTGAACAAAACTGTCTACAAGATGCCTACTGGGCCTTAAGGCCAGGATAAGATTTCATCTCATGAAAAGCTCATCTCACACATAACCAACCTCTCATTAGTTGACCAAGCTTAATATTTATTCTCTCTCCACCCTTATGCTTTGAATTTGTCTCTCTAATCTTAGGTGTTGAATTCATCTCAACAAGACCTAACTCTCAAGTATCATCATCATGCTCATTAGACAAAGGTTAGTGTAAATGTTTGCATCAAATCAATTCTTTTAATCTTTCTGTGCATCCTCCATTTCCTCTTTGCACACTTCAACCTCTTTATCAGATATTTCAACAATATCCTCCACTGGAAATCATAAATTGATAAGTATCTTCCACCCTTACTATTGCCCAGCTTTTCTAATTTGGGCTGCTTTGTCTGTTGCTCTTGATAGTTCAAATTTGTGTGTATAAATAAAAGCATTTCTATCAAAACTCTCCACCTCCTCCTATACTGTCTTCCCTTCAACATGAAGACCCAACATAAGATGCTTTACATTAAGATCCATCAAAAAAGGGCACTTTTGTTAATTTCGGGAAAAAAATGGCATCATGACTTCGATGCCAGCAAAATTACATTGCAAAATTAAATAAATGACAAACCTACCCTCAGAGGATGCACATTGTACCTTGGAGGCAACCCCTACAGAAAGCAAAACCGAAAAATAATCATCATTTCACAGTAGTGCCCATAACAAGACACTTTATAGTGTAATATGGAATGACTCGTTAAGGTGACATGAGAAGCAAATATCTGACCTCAGCCATCTCAATTGCAGAGATTCCGAGGGACCACACATCAACCTGCATTCAAATATAGCAGAGACTGTGTTTCTTACAAAGATAGTGAATGATGTCTTCTTAACCTGATAAAAGCAATGCATGAACCAATAGTACAGCTCCCAATCCCTAACCTTCCCATCGTACCGGGTTCCTTGAATAACTTCTGGTGCCATCCAATGGGGTGTCCCAATTGACTGCAAAGAAAATAAAGATTTTTAACACAGAAAACAAAAAACTTCTAAATTGCGGCATAAAGAAGGTCAGAAACCATCCACACCACCAAACTCCATGAGCAATAATTTATGCAAGCACATAGTTAAGACCCACAATTCCCTCGATCACAAAAGAACAAAGAGAACAAATGTTATCTTTACGTTTCCTTGAATGAACAAAAAAAGAGACCACAAACTCAAAACAAAAACCCATGTGCACATGTAATGCCTTCTATATATATACCATCATAAGGCCTGAGCTTAACAATCAAGATGAAGAGAGGAGAAAGACACACACACACACACACACACACACAAGCAAACAAACAAATCCAAAACATAAAAGTAAAAAGTAACACGACTAAAACACAAAATTGCAAGAGCAAAACAAATCACCAAGAATGCTTAATAAAATTACACAATAAACATAAGAAGGACGATGGCCTAGAAAGACAGTGTGTGTGTGAGCCAAAGATTAAATCCATGGGAACCTTAAAAAGATTTTAAAATTTTCCAATCAGATTTAGAGAGAGAAAGAAAGAAAGATTATATTAACATCTACTGAAGGCCACCATGGCCTAAGAGACAAATCCAATTACAAGTATCCATGTCTCTATGCATCATGGATAAATGGAAAAAAAAACTAGATACGACCACAAACGTATATGTGGCTCAGAGCTATGCATCTCCCGACCCATGCATCCTGTCACTATCATGCTATAGGTGTTCAAACGTACATGTGGATCAAAGCTATGCATCTCCTGACCCAGCATCCTATCACTATCATGCTATAGGTGTTCAACCATACTCTAGTACTCTGTCCCCCATCCTAAGGAAACACCTGAGTAAAACCTCTATCCTCCAACGCATGTGACATCAACCCATAGTTGACATGCGAACATTCTTGTAGCCACTCACCATTTGTTCTCTGAGCAACCGCAATATCTCCCTCATCCGGTACATGCTGATCATGCACTCCAAGACCAAGATCCGCAACACTCGATGAAGAAGAAAGATAATGATCCATAGCCCTGGAGTCTACCACCCTGTACACCCCTTGCTGCTCAAAATCAACAGCCGGACGCTTCCTCCTGAAATGTCCAATCTTGCCATACCGATGGCAAGTCTTCTCCTTCCGTTTTCCCTTGTTCGTAACACCGGACTCCTGTCCAGTCAAAGCTTCCAAGCCCCCTCCGTCTGAGGTGCTCACAAACCTCGTAGTATAGTTCAGACATCGATCCCCTTTGGGCATCTTCCTTACCATCCACTCGTGCATGAATGAATCATCACTATCACTGTCATCATCAACCACTTTCTTGCCCCTCTTCTCTTCCTCCTTAGACACGGCTGCAAAACCATGCACCTTACTGATGACAAAGAAGGCCTACAAGAGAACCGTACCTTTTTGCTCGAGAAGCACCGACAATGGTGCTGTTGTCCACGCAATAAAAAAGATATTGATTCTTTCTATTAATAGAGTCCATATATATGTGCACACCTGACAGGTGGCAAGCCTGGCCAGTGGGATAGAGAAGTCCTACTACTACAAGGCAAGCAAAGATGAGCTAAAGTTGGTTCACGAGGATGTGTGGTTGAAGCTCTATTTATAGAGTAAGTTGTTTTAAAAGGTGCCCTAGGCCTTTTACTATATGAAGGGGGCATTAGTTATGCACAAAGAGGTAGTTGTGTAGAGCCTTCACTAGGCAATCGGCAGCTGTGGGCTCATGATGGAGCATGCATCGAGGTATGTGATGCCACGATTTTGTATGGCCGGATCATGTGGCTGGATCATGTGCAAGGCTTGGGCAAGATCCTTCGCATCTCCTTGTTTCTCTGGTGATTGTGCACGTGCAAGGCGTTCAAATTCTCAGAGATGGGTCACCGGTCACCACACTCTCAAACCCCTCTTGCACCTCTTTTGCAAGAGTTCATCCTACAAATCCATTGATTGAGCAATCTAAACAAAAGAGAAATCCTTTCCTTGATCTTTGAATGTCTGAATACAAAGACAGGTGAGCCTTAATGAGAGATATGGATTATTATAGGGAGCCTACTGGGGTGGCAGTTTTTAAAGGAGACTTGCTCGCAAATTTTCAAGTGCACGCTCTCCACCACCTCATAGGTTCGAGTAGCGTTTGAAGGAGAGCTCATTCATTTGCTTTGCAGAAGGGGCATGTGACCAGAAACGGGATCATCTAGATCGCAACACACGTAGAGAGCATAGTTTTTGTGGTATCTTTTTCAGCCTTCATTAGGTAGCCCGCAGTGGTCCTCTTTGCCTCCATCCCCCCTACAGCCGTTATTGGCTTTTTCTTCAGTGGTTCTAGCCATGAGCTAAGCATATGTACTTGATACCGTTTATTCTGGAATCCAGCCAAGACCCATTATCAGCTTCTTTTATTTTGGTTCCAGCCATTAGCTGAGCATATGTACTTGATACGTTTATTCTTGAATCCAGCCAAAGAGCTGAGATGTTGTATCTGTTTAACCGGTGGTGATCCAGCCAAGAGCTGAGATGTTTTATTTGGCGACGGCACTTTGCTGAATTTTTGTACATTTTGATGAAATAAAATTAGAAAAAGGCTTGCAACAACACTCGCACTTAAATACTCCTCACCGGTGAGTATGTCCCAAGTCCATGCGGTACATACATAATACTTCTGCGCTGCAAGCAAACCTTGTGCTTCCTTGCTGCCTTGTAGCTCATGCAAGCATGACAAGCCATTGCACCAACATGCTTCAATCTCCACTATTTCACATATTGTCCATCCATGATTGCATTCTGGAAAGCCTACTCAAAGGTGACCTAGATGGCATGGAGCTTGCTTTACAGAGTTGAAGCTGGATCAAGTATGATGATTCAGCAGACTAGTCTCCAGAACCATAGAACAAGTGAAATGGTAAGAAATGGAGGTCTAGAGAGCGAGAGGTATTGGAAAAAAAAGTATCCCAAGCAACCACGCCTACCAACCAGCACCTCCTTCGGATAGAGGAGTCTGCATATATACCTAAATGAATCTAGGAACATGCCCAAATTCACCTTATAGAAAGCTGCAAAATTAAAAAGTCATCCACAAGACTACGCAGATAGCCATTGGCTTTTGACACATACCTGTGGCTATACTGATATTTTGGGTTTTAATGATCTTCAATACAAGGCAGGAGGTTATATTTGTACTCATGTACTTGTGTTAGTGCGAGCAACTTATACATATATATAAATATAACTAAATAAATCCAGGATCATGTTCAAATTCACCTTTTGGGAACGTGCATGTTATATACTCATGGGAGTTCCACAACCTAACTATGAACTTAGTATATGGACTAGATACTATGACATCCCCAGTAGCATCCTCAGTGCCCAATAGGATGGACTTATAGATATGAAAGGGCCATAGTAGTAATACACCTTACACTCACAAGATAACACAAGCTTAAAAAACTTAGCCCTAAGGTTTTTACACAAATAGACAACTTACTCTACAGAATCTGCATCTGCTAGGTGAATGCAGCAGCAAATTGAGAGCAAAATTTGCATACAAAATTTCAATACACATAAGTGCATTCAAGAAACAGTTTTTATCGAATTTAAAGAGTGTGAATACTGTGTTACGTTTCGATAGCGTCCTTGTCAACTGAGCAGCAACCCCAAAGTCACCTGCATGCAAGCATCTAATCGTATCTTTCATGGTACGCTTCAAAAGTTCCATAGACTATGGCATACATGAAAACCACGTATATAACATTTTCAAGCAATAGCCACAAGGGATTCTCACCAAGCTTCACCTCCCCTTGTTCTGTAAGTAGAATATTACCGCCTTTAATGTCTCTATGAACCTTGAATATATGATGAAGGTATGCCAAACCCTATCACAAAAGATCAAAGCATGAAACAAATGGTAATACCTTTCCTGAGAATTGAATACAGTTGTCTGATGCTTGAACCTTACAATGCTTTAGAAAATTGAAATGTCTCTGGTAAGATATACCACAAAACTTTCCCACTGACAAGGTCCCAAGGGGAGAGACCCAAAAAAATATCAACTTTGGACTTAAATACCATAAAACGTATTAGTAAGAGGCCTAGTAGTCATACACAAGAAGTTTTAGAAACTTTTCTACTATAATTCAAACTTTGCGGATTACAACATCATGAGCTTCTGCAAGCGAGGTGTAGCATACCTAGGTGCGTTGGGGGCAGCAGCCCCCTGCCCCCACCGCACCTAGCTAGGTATGAGCAGCCTCGTCTCTGCAGAAGATCACGATGTTGAACGTTGGGTGCCTCTTTCCCACAAGGGTGTCAGAGGGCGCAGCGGAAATGAACAAGACAAGGGCGCTAGAGAGAGGGAAAGAGATGAAATAATCAGGAACACTATTCAAGAAGATGCATACAAGAGAGAGGTCTCGCAAGGGTGTGACCTGTAGGTGAGGGCTCAAGGGACTCAATAATGAACTGAGGGAATGACGACCTATGGCAGCCTATTTATAGGCTGCCAACCTCCAGGTAGGGTAGTAGGCCAATAAAACCTACGCTGCCTAAAAATAATAAAAATGATAAAAAGCCCAAAAATGGGGTGACTAACTGAAAGGGTGGCCAACCCACAAACAAGGGCTTGACACTAGGACATGACACCCGCTAACAAAGGGATAATGCCCAAAACTTCTTGTGATATAAGCCTAATAAATTAAGGACCTTTTGGTTTAGTTTATAGTAATTTTAAATTACAACTATGTTTAAGAAATGTGGAACATCTTGAAACTGTGTCATGGTTTACAAGACGCATTCATCACGACTATGCTTCAGATGAGGCAACATGAATTAATGGCAAAGTTGATAAAGAATTAGCATGGGCGCAGGCTTTGGCGAGCAACAAATGCCAACAATTCAAGAGATGCGCAAATCTCAGAAAAGGGGAGTAAAGTAGCCATGAGCCTTATCATTATTTTAGAGCCAAAGCATATTTCTCATGGGAAGAGCAAGCCATAATGTAAAAACAAGTAGATTCTGCAGAAAGGCAAGTCGCGAACCAAGCAAATCAATCAAAGTCCAATCATAGCACCACATCCCCTTCCCTCATATGACAAAAGCATACATTGGTATGTGTAGTATATGCACAAAGTAGAAGATGTGTGCTTTAGTAGCCCATTTAACGACAACAAAAATCTATGCAGACAGCCCGCCCGGTTCGTCGCTACTAATGTTCTAGAGATTAAATAATATCTTCAAGATCTAGTTGCCCAAATTCAAGTAAAAATGATTGCTAGACATTTCATACAAGATTAAGACCAATTTGAAGATTCAAGAACCAAGCAAGTTTCTCCAGTCTTTGATTCAAGTTATCAATTGCTTCACCATCGAATTTAGTGATGATGAGAAAAGTAAAGAAATAGCTCTCAAGTGACTAGAAACCAAGCTTAAGTTGTATACTAATCACAATTACAAAGTTTATACCAATTCAATTACCTGCACATCCTTCTGCATGTACCTTAAAGCAGCAAAGAAGTCCTCTCCTCGAAGAAGCGCCGCTGCGCTGTGAAGTACAACAGACGAATCGTCATCATCTCTGAGGGGGTAATGAGGGTGTATATCAGAGGGATCATCGGTGACGTCAAACGCATCTGTGCCCGCAAAGCGCTTGGCCAAGCTCTGAAGCAAAGGAGGGGGGGAATCGACATCATCATCTTCATAGTCTTCATCTTCATCATCATCACCAATGCGCCTGTGGTGAAGCATGGTGGCATAGACATCACCAGGCTCGATGTGGCCATCGCTTCAATGGTGGCCTGCAGCAGAGGAGGAGGCGTCGCTACGACCACCACCATGGATAACAACAGTAGAGTAAATACCTGACTCGGCATCATCGCCGCCGCCACCTACGCCACCTTCTCCTCTGTACATTTCTGCGTTTGATGATGACTCTGAAGCTCCCTGCGACGCCATTATGCTCATTTACTGCATTCCTGCTGGTTAAAGGTCTCTTTACTCTGTTACGTCAGCATTTGGTCATCCAAGTCCTCACACACACAAATAATCAGCCTAACACTCTTTTCGTAGCTGGTCGTGCCCATTCCAACTTTTGCGTGACATGAAGCAGCACACATTCTCGCACCAGGTAATTAACCTCTTGATCACCTAATTTAGTACACTGGAATTATAAGCTTTATTGTTATTCCAATTCCAAAAAAAAATTTGAGCAGAGATTCAATCAAGAGAGATGAAAATTGGAGCAGCAGAGATTCAATCAAGAGAGATGAAAATTTGGAGATAACCATCTTCTCAATTTTGTAGATATATAGTCAATCATTTTAGTAATCTTGAAGAAAATCAATCGCTCACACGCTTGTGCGGCAGGAGAGAGCCATGACCTTCCTTGCAAGACGAGAATAGCCTACTGAACCACCCCTCCGTTGGTTATAACCCTAGCTTTTAGAAGGGTCTATTCACATAACTGGACACCCCCAATTCAAGTCCGTCCATCGTAGCTCTACCACAGGACCCTCAGCCTAACATTACTCCCAGTTTTCGTCCTCAAAAACAAAAGTAGGAAACCTCTTATCAAGAGTACTAATGTCTTCCCAAGTTGATCCTTCCTCCGATCTATCTTTCCATTTAAAGAAACCTTGTCTCCTAAGATGGTGCCGTGTCCGCTTTTCTTGGAAATCCAAGATACGTTCGGGCTCGTGCAGCAATGCCGGAGGTTCAAATAGATCAACAAGAACACTTGTATCCACCCCATTGTCATCCTTGCCAAGTCGTTTGCTTAAATGACTAACATGAAATACGGGGTGGACCTTAGAATGTTCAGGCAGAGCTAACTTGTAGGCCACGTGACCTACACGCTTAAGTATTGTGAAAGGCCCACAATATTGAGGCGACAATTTTAGCACTTTGCCAATTTTCAAACTTTCTGAATTCTCCGAGACTCGGAGAAAAACTTGGTCTCCTTTTTCAAAGGTGACAACTCTGTGTTCATTATCTGCATAATGGTTGTATCTATCTTGGGCGCACTTAACATTATGCTTAGCGACTTTCATCATCTCATTATGATCTTGAAGAAAGTCCCCGTCACTTGCTGGATTCACTCTGTAGCTAACCCCACCGCTATAGGTTGCAATCCATACATAAGCATGAATGGGCTAAATCCTATAGCCACAACTGTTATAGGCAAACTCTAAAATGGAAAGATAATCTTCCCAGTTTTTTTTTTCCCCATGAAAAGATCCTTCTATTAGTTAAAAGAGTTTCCGCCCCCACAAGCTACAAACTACCCTCATAGGGCAAGATACAAATGGCGGGAATAAATGTCCTAAACAACACACCCACTCTCTAGCTAGGCAATCTCATATAATGGGGGGGGGGGGGGGGGGGGAGAGCCAGACAGGTGGCTGGTACTGCCAACGGATGGTACCGCTGGTCTGCATGAAGAAGGGGCCATCTCTCCAGAGTCGAAGAAAGGCCGCTCTATGCCGTTGCATCCTGTCGGAGCTGCCCTGCAGCTGCTTATACTGTCCCCGCAGAGTGTGGATAAGCTCCAACCAAAACGCACGGACAACCTTTGCTGGTGGAGTCCTCTTGCCCTCGAAAGCACAAGAGTAGCGTGCTCTCTAGATGGACCAAGCCGCTACACCACCAATCAGCTCCCAACACTGGTCGATCCCTACTCCAAGGGTGGTTGCTACAGTCGGGGATCGGAATCACTATGATCCTGCCACCCTGTATTGTAATCGTTGTGTTGTCCGCCTCTGTCTCTTATCCCATGGCAGGGCCTGACTCTATGCAGCAAGCCACTGCCCCCCATGTGAAGGTCCGCTGTGTAAGGCTTGACATCAAGTGCAGTACTCATCCCCATACCTGCTGAGCCGCTGGAAAATCCCAGATGCAGTATCGCTGCGTCTCTCGTGCGCGGCCGCAGCATGGGCAGAATCCACCATATGCCAGCCACACTCCGACTGCCGTCTCTATGTGTGCCAGGAGCCAGATGAATAGAGTGATGCGCCTAGGCCTCTGGCAGTCCCAGAGTCTTTCCCAGAATTCAGTGAGGAACTCTCGAGAGATGCCCTGTCTACATCAGTGCTCTGGTGCATTCTGCAGGTGTGCCACCTATCCTCGCTGTCTGAATGTGTCTCCCCAAGTGTGATGTGTACTGGAAGAAAGGAGTCCCAGGGCTATCCAGCGTTGTAAAGGGGTCTGGCCATAACCACTCCCCAGGATCCCACTGAAATCGAGAGAGCGGACGACTCTCCCATGCCCAAAGACTCCAAGCCGGATCCTCTGCCTCCGCTGCTAGATCCAGATCGACAACCCACTTTTTGCCGAGGGATCCCATAATCCGCACTCTCTGGAAATAGCACCGAGACACAATCTTTGTCTCCTCTGTAGTCTGTCGTAGTCGGCCTCCCTCTACCACCTCAAAGCATATACATCCTATGAGCTCTGAGGACCCTCGACTGCAATAAGAATCTCGTGCCACGTGAATGCCCACATCCATTGGGGTGTGTCAGGGGTCTCGTCTATCTTAGTCCAGGCCTCGGGGATAGCCATGTAAATCTCTGTACACATCTAGAGTGCCCCTCGCATCCCAGCCAACTGCTCCCCCTGAAGCTGTGGGGAGAGCCATCTAAAGTGCTTCCAGTCTCCCGGGCTCCTGGCCGGTCCAGAGTCCATCACTCCCCAAGAGAGAGGTGGCCAAGCCCCAAGCATATGTCCCTGCTCCATTGTCACCATTGGGCTCCAAATCATAGGCTGCCTAGCGTACTCCTCTGGGGACTCTAGTGCCCGCTAGAAGAGGGCTAGCCGGAGCTCCTCCCAAGCTCGTAGCAAGCTACCGATAAATCTATTCTCAAAGCGGTGGCTCATCCCCACCCGTCGAACATCCGTGAAAATCCACTGCACCCCTGGTCTCTAGGGTCCACCATGCATTGGGTTCCTTTCATGGACTCTCTGCAGCAAAAATTGCTTCCAAGGCTCCCCACCTGGCAGCAAACCTCTGACTATGAGCTTTCCCAACAAAGCTCTGCTCTAGCATGCAGGATCCACGAGGCCTAGCCCTCCCCGTGAGGTGGGAAGAATGATCACTGGCCATGCAACCTTGGCCCTTGCCGGCCTGCCATCCCCCCCTGACCATAAAAGGTTCCAGATCAAGCGCTGCACCTAACCCAAACATGATCTAGAGAAATCCCAACAGGAGGTGATGTACCACATCGTCTTGAGGAGAACCTGGTTGGCCCACCACCACAATCTACCATTGAAAGTCTAGCTGTGCTCCAATGAAGAAGCTTCTTCCTGACGCTTAGGAGAAGGGGGGGCTATCTACTGCTCTGGAGATATGTCCAGTCCCACCTGGCATCCAAGGTATCTCACTGCCATGCCCTCCGGTATCCATCTGAAGTTAGGACTCGGTATCCAATCTGGCAAAGGAGAAGGGCCAATCCAGAATCCGCATGATTTGTGCCAATTAATATGCACCCCCCAGGCCAGACAAAAGCTCTCTAATGCCTATTGAAAATGCCCAAGGTTGGCCTCACAGCCCCTCAAGAACATCGTTGTGTCATCGGCAGAGTCTGAATCCAGTAGTGTCTCATCCCGAATCGGGAGACACGGCCAGGGGATAGCCCTGCCGAACTGATCGCGAAAGCATAAACCGGTCGCCGCCCATCAGCACCTAGCTATGGTCTATTGAATAGAGTGATGCTACTCCTTGTATCCACTGCTACGAGAATCCCATGCGCGCCATAGTGCCCTCAAGGAAGCCCCAATCCACTCTGTCATAGGCCTTCTCGAAGTCCAGTAAGAGGATAGCCAAATTCTCCCCTTGGAGGCAAGCTGAGGTAGATGCCTCCCAGAATGTAAAGATATTGTCAAGGATACTTCTACCCTTAACAAAACCACTCTACGTGGGATGGATCAACTCAGCAAGAAACGGCTGAAGTCTCAAACTAATGGCTTTGGCTAGGATTTTGTATGTTGTACCAAGAAGGGTGATCGGCCGCCAATGTCTGATCGCTCTGTCTCCCCCCTCTTTGGGTATCAAGTGAATCAAGCCTTCTGTAAGGCTCTCTGGCATATCACCACTGTCCTGAGAGGCCATCCTCATCCCTAGCTCAAGCAGTTCCCAGTACCAAATATAGAAAGCTACAGGCAGTCCATCCTCCCCAAGGCAGCTCCCTCTAGGCAAGGCCATAAGTGTGCGAGTGATTTCCTTCCCCGAAAGCGGGGCCTCAAGAGTGCAACGCATGTGTGCAGTCATCGATGGACGCATGTGTGCAGTCATCGATGGACGCATGTGTGACCATACCATCTCTTCGCATCGGAGCACCTCCTCTGACGAAGGGACTGCTGTCATCAGTCCTCTGTAGAAATTTGTCGTCGCAATCTCTCTAACCTGGGCTGGGTCTGTGGCTACCAAACCATCTCCCTGCCTGAGACTCCTCACACCTGCCTATGCAGCCGGTGACTCCTCAAAGAACTCAGCTGTCACCCGGTCCCCCACCTTCGTCCAGTGAGAAGTGTCATGACCCTGTGAAAATGGAACAGCACAAGTGTGGGCATGGTGGTTGCTGAGCAAAAATATTAAATGATTCACATTTGGGGTGCCCGGACAGAGAGAATGATGTATGGACATCTCCAGGTGTGAAGGGGGGAACTAGAACATTAATATTTTAATGTTTTATGCATGGTTGCCCCTAGGCCTTAGTGGCCCCTAGGGAACTTTAATGTTTATTAAAGTTGGGGCCCTCGGACATTTTTGGAGAGAGGCCACTCCACTTTTGGAGTTGCATGCCTCTCTCACTTCTCTCTCTCTCTAGCTTTTGGGGAGTCGTGTAAGCTCAAGCGTGGAGAAGGAGAAAAGAAGCTGGTCGACTGCTTGCTGTGGTTTTTGTTGTTGTTTTCTGTGCAAAGCTGGCAGTACAGTCCACGTGTGCAGGCCGTACAGTCCAGGTGGAATTTGCCCGTACAGAAGTGCTGCTGTAGGTTCTGCTGTAGGTACAGGCTGCGCTAACAGTAGCTGAAGACGGGTACAGAACTGTTGCTGCAGGTTCTGTTGCTGGTACAGTTGTACGGACAGCTGTATGGATAGGGCAGGTGCTGGCGGCGCTGGACATAACAGGTACAGGCGGCGCTGAACTCAGGCTATGCACAGGCTTATACAGTGGTGAACTACTGACATGTACGGACAGGTACAGTCAGTTCTGTTGGGGTAAAGGCATTATGCCCACCCTTATAGTGTGTACAAGCCCATAAGTTATAGTACATAGTACACTTAGTACTTTTAATGTACTAAGTGCACTATGTGTACTAGTGCAATATACATGTGTGATAGGGGAGTCACACACTCACATCTTATGAGTTGACTTATCCCTACAACTCTCTCTCTCTCTCCCTTCTCTCTGTGTATGTCTCCCACATGAAACTCAAACCCTAATTCATTCTCCCATTCAACTGGTATCAGAGCTTAGTGATCCCTTCCTCTTCCCTCTTCTCCTTGATAGCTGAACGAGCTGTACTGTAGCTGGCTGTCACCCTCATTAGGTGAGTCGTACTGTTCCATGCACTCAGCCCTTGCTTTGCTGCTGTCATACTACAGCTGTGGCAGAGAGCGCTGAGCAGCGCACAGCACTGAAGAGATAGTGCAAGGCATCAACGCTCGCAGCAAGGCCCTTCAGCGTGAGCAGCTTGCATCAGGGTTGCAGCAGCCAAGCGAACCACAAGGCAGCAGTAGCAGGCAGGTGGGCGGAAGGAGAAGGTGGCGGGCAGCCACTTCTGCGCTGAATCACAGCAGCCAGGCGGACACGTAGGCAGTGGGCGTTGAGGCGTTTGGTCGCGATTCGGCTGGCTACAAAGCGTATTAGCGCTAGGCGAAGCCAGGCGAACACGACTCGTCCCGTGTAGCGCTGGCCAGGCGAAGGCGAATACGTCTACAAGCGATACGTCGATTATCGCTGGGCGATTTCAACTACTAGCCGGGACCAGTTGTGCTCGAAAGCTCCAGCACGACCCTCCACCACCCGGCGCCTCAACGCGCTTGTAAAGGAGAAGGTGACGTGGACAAGGGCTGCCCAGCATACGCGTATCAGTTGCAGCACAGCAGGCGCTTCTCCATCAACACAAGCAGCATCAGACGTGCCCCCCCCCTTTCTCCTGCAACAATTGAAATTCAGCCTGCAGATCAGAGAAATTCAAAAATTAAGAGGTATTTGCCTTCAATTTTGAGAATTTCTTATCAATTCAATCAATTGAGCAGGTACAGGTGCCAAATTGCTCAATTTTTGAGCAAAATTGGCAAAATTGGGTGACATTGGTCACAATCACGATCAATTTGCAGGAAATTGGTCACAATCAGGATCAATTTGCAGGAAATTGAATGTCGAAATTTGGGGCTTTTGATGTAATTGTGCAATTAAGCACTCATACATGCTGTATGATGTGAGAAATCGCACATTTGGGCAAAATTGCAGCAAATTGCAGTGCAAATCAAGGGGCTTTTGTGCCGATTGTATTGATTTGCAAAATTTGCAGCAAATTGCAGTGCAAATCAAGGGGCTTTTGTGCCGATTGGATTGATTTGCATGCAGGCACTCGCATTTGATGCTTTGGGCAATGTGTTGATGCCTGACAAGCACTCAATGTGCCTGTAAATCAAGGGGCTTTTATGTACTGGATGTTTATGTGGCCGGGGGGAAGCACTGTGAAGACTCTGGATGCCTTCATGTGCGTTAATGTACCATGTATGATCATAAATTGATCTTAAATCAAGGGGCTTTTCAAGATTTTATGCTTGTTGAGCTTGGCAAAGCAGCAGGCAAGACTTTTATGCCTTGAATCCTCAGAAATCAGCTTGCAGTCAAGGGGCTTTTGCCCAATTTCTGTTCGGGACTGTTGTATGCAGTGTTCGGGACTGTAAAAGTCTGATTTTCACTCATTTGGACAGCCAGGAGAGCATTTATTGTTGCTGTACTTGCTGGTACAGATTTGGTACAGCTTTGTACAAGTTTTGGCATGGCTGCACATTGATTTGAGTGAGGAAAAGGCTCATTTTCAGCTGCTATACTTGCCGGTACAGGTTTGGTACATCATTGGTGAGCACTTAGTACTGTTGTACAGTACTTTGGAAGGGGAACAGAGCACATTTAAGGTGCTGTCCTAAATCTGCAGCAACCAGATTTTGGTGATTTCATCACACACAGTGGGAGTAGAGTTGCATTCGTGCTTCCGCAGTGGGAGATAAACTTTGGGAGAACAACTGTGAGCACTTTGTGTGCCTTTGGTGCAGTGTTTGCACATCTTGCAGGGAGTCAGGTATTGACAAAGGTTGCATATTGCTATGGCAACCACAGGTGAGAGCTCTTCATTGCTTCACATCAAAAAGCTTGAAGGCTCACATAACTATGACATTTGGCAAACCCAGTGCTATAATGTGTTGCTCCAGAAAAAGCAGCACAAGCCTATCAAAGAAAGGAGTGTAATGCCCGCTTCTCTTACTGCTGAAGAGTGGGAAGATATGGATGAGCTGGCAAGATCTACTATCATGTTGTCTGTGTCAGACTCTGTACTTTTCAGCATTCGTGAAGAGAAGACAGCTTGGGGAATGTGGCAGAGATTGCAGGACTTGTATGCTCAGCAAAGTGCCTCAAGCAAAGTGTATTGGTTGAAGAAACTCACAGGTCTTCAAATGAAGGAAGGGGCGTCTATGGCAGCCCATCTAAATGAGTTTAATGGTATTGTCAGCCAAGTTATAAATCAAAAGTTGGCAATGGACGATGAGTTCAAAGCCACCTTTCTGTTATGCACTTTGCCAGAGAGTTGGGACACATTTAGGACAGCCACTAGCAATTCGCATGCTATGCTGTCATATGCAGATATTGAGGGTGCTCTTCTTCAAGAAGAGATGAACAGGAAAAACAACTCTGTTGGAAAGTCCAATGCAATGAATGCACGTGGGAGATCCCAACAAAGGGGAAAAAGCCAAGAACGGGGAAGGAGCAAGTCTCGCTCCAAAAAGGATTTGGAATGCCATTATTGTGGCAAGAAGGGACACATTAAAAAGCAATGCTACAAATGGAAAAATGATCAAAAGGAAAAGGGAAAAGGCAAAGACAAAGAGAAAGATGAAGCCAAAGTTGTAAAGCCAAAGGGCAAAAGTGGAGTCAAGATTGAAGAAATCAATGTGTCACATGCAGGTGGCAGTGAGGATGAGGTCCTATTTACATCTTCACTTGATGCCCATTCACTTCTTACAGGTGGTCATGGTATGCACTCATGGATCATTGATTCAGGTGCCTCCTTTCATGTCACAGGTTGCAGAGACTTGTTTGTCAGGTATACTGCTGGCAATGAAGGAGTGGTTTATTTGGGTGATAACCATGCATGCAAGATTCTTGGCAGAGGTGATGTGAGGCTTGTGTTTTCAGATGGCTCACAGCTTATGCTCCATGATGTCAGGCATGTGCCTGAGATCAAGAAGAATCTGCTTTCTACTGGACAGCTTGATGATGTTGATTATGTTACCACATTTGGTTGTGGAAAGTGGAAGATTAGTAAGGGCTCACTGGTTGTTGCCAGAGGCTCTAAGGTGGACACTCTTTACTTTATGCATGCAGGTGTTTGTCACCATGCTAATGTAAATGCAACCGAGCTGCCGGAAATCTCTATGTGGCATAGCCGGTTGGGACACATGAGTGTCAAAGGAATGGAGCAATTGTCTCGTTTGGGTTACTTGCCTTCTCTAAAGTTTTCAAGTTTTCAGTTTTGTGAGCATTGTATATATGGTAGGCAACTACAGTGCCCCCACAAGAAAGCTCTTGGACAGAAAGATGCTCAGTTAGAGCTTGTGCATACAGATGTATGTGAGATGCCTCAGCTTTCTTTGGGAGGGGCAAAATACTTTGTGTCTTTTATTGATGATGCCACACGCAAGGTGTGGGTCTATCCTCTTCGTTTGAAGAGTGATACATTCTCAGTGTTTCAGAAGTTTGTTGCTCATGTTGAGAATCAAACAGGCAAAACACTGAAGGCTTTGCGTTCCGACAATGGTGGAGAGTATATGTCCAAACAGTTTCAGGACTTTTGTGATGCTAAAGGCATCAAGAGGGAGCTCTCTACTCCCTATGATCCTCCACAAAACGGGACAGCAGAAAGGATGAACAGGACCATTCAAGAGAAGGTCCGTTCTATGTTGTCACATGCTGCATTACCTCATGGTTTTTGGGCTGAAGCTGTTATGACAGCCGTTCACCTTATAAACAGGTCACCTAACACGAGGCTTGGTGGGAAAGTGCCAGAAGAAGTATGGACAGGGAAGCCTCCGTCATACAAGCACTTGAGAGTGTTTGGTTGCGTTGCGTACGTGCACATACGCAGGGAAATGCGCACCAAACTTGATCCCAAGTCTCACAAATGCATATTCCTAGGATATGGTGACAGAGGTGAAATGGGGTATAGACTTTGGGATCCCGTGAATAGAAAGATCATACGTAGCAATGATGTCATTTTTGATGAAACATGCATGTATAAGAAGCCTGCAAGGCAACAGGAGCCTGGCAGAGTCATCTTTGATGATGATGGACATCATGGACAACAACCAAGGGCTGTAAATCAGCCATTACAGCAGCAAAACCAGCCCTTAAATGGTGCTGAAAATGGTCCAAATGGACAGCCAGAGATGGCAGAAAATATCCCTATGGATATGCCACAGTTAGAGAAAATACTGGGCATGATTTTTCAGCCTTATGGCATGGAACAGGAGCCACCAATGGGTGATATGCAGGCTGGACAGCAACCTGCAAATGATGGTCATTGGGTATGGAGGTCCACAAGACCCTCCAGAGCCCCTGACAGGTTTGTTCTAGGGGTTGACTACTTGATGCTTACTGACTGTGGGGAGCCCTCATGTTACAAGGAGGCTTTACAGAGGGCAGACAAGGCTCTTTGGGAGCGTGCCATGAAGTTAGAGATGGATTCTTTGCACAAAAATGGAACTTGGAAGTTGGTGCATTTACCTGCAGGCAAGAAGGTTTTGCCATGCAAGTGGGTTTACAGGCTCAAAGTTGCACCAGATGCAAAGCCAAGATACAAAGCCAGGTTAGTGGCTAAGGGCTTCAAGCAGGAATATGGTGTGGACTTTGAGGAGATCTTCTCTCCAGTGGTCAAAATGACCACACTTAGAGCTGTGTTAGCTTTGGTTGCACATGATGATCTGGACTTGATTCAGATGGATGTGTAGACTGCTTTTCTTCACGGTGATCTCCATGAGGAGATATATATGCAGCAGCCAGAGGGTTATGCAGTAAGTGGAAAGGAGAAGCTTGTATGCAAGCTGAAAAAGAGTCTTTATGGGCTCAAACAGGCACCAAGGGAATGGTATCATAAATTTGATACATTCATGAAATCTCAGAAACTTAGGAGAAGTGACATAGATCACTGCTTGTACACCAAGAAAGCTTTGGATGGCAGTCTATTGATCCTCATCTTGTATGTTGATGATATGTTGATTGCCGGGAAATCTCGTAAGGAGATGGATACCTTGAAGCAGAGGCTGCATGAAACCTTTGATATGAAGGATTTGGGTGATGCAAATCACATCTTGGGTATGCGGATACTTCGGGAAAGAAATCAGCATGTGTTGTATTTGTCTCAGAAGGAATACATTGGCAAAGTTTTGCAGAGGTTCAATATGGACGGAGGGAAGAAGACTAGTACTCCTTTGCCTCCATATGTGAAACTCAGTGCTATGGACAGCCCACAGTCGGATAGAGACAGGGCTGATATGGCCAAGATTCCGTATGCTTCAGCTTGTGGCAGTCTCATGTATGCCATGGTTGCTACTAGGCCGGACATTGCATTTGCAGTGGGAGTGGTTTCTAGATACATGGCCAAACCTGGCAAGAAGCATTGGGAAGCAGTGAAAGGTGTCATGAGATACCTGAAGGGCACACAGGATATGTGCATATGTTTTGGCAAACAGGATGCATTAGTGCATGGTTACACGGATTCGGATTATGCCGGTCATCCAGATAACCGGAAGTCTACTACCGGTTATGTGTTTACATTCACAGGAGGTGCTGTGTCATGGATATCCAGGATGCAGAAGTGCACTGCCTTATCTACTACAGAGGCCGAGTATATTGCAGCCACAGAGGCTTGCAAGGAGGCATTATGGCTATCTCGGTTAGTGGTTGATTTGGGTTATACAGGGGATATTCCATTGTTGCATTGTGACAGTCAGAGTGCCATCCAGTTGGCAAAGAACCCTGTCTTTCATGCAAAGACGAAGCATGTGGATGTGAAGTATCACTTCATCAGAGAGGTGATAGAGAACAAGCAAATTCAGCTTGTTAAGATTCACACGGATGACAACCCGGCTGATCTGTTGACAAAGAGTTTGCCTCCGGAGCCGTTTGCTCATTGCAGACACTTGATGGGCATTGGATGAGGCCAGTTTCAGCCTTGATATGGCCTTGTATATTATCATGTACATGCTGATTTTTCTTTTCCTTTACTTAAGGGCACTTTGCCTTTAAGTGGGAGGTTGTTGGGGTAAAGGCATTATGCCCACCCTTATAGTGTGTACAAGCCCATAAGTTATAGTACATAGTACACTTAGTAATTTTAATGTACTAAGTGCACTATGTGTACTAGTGCAATATACATGTGTGATAGGGGAGTCACACACTCACATCTTATGAGTTGACTTATCCCCACAACTCTCTCTCTCTCTCCCTTCTCTCTGTGTATGTCTCCCACATGAAACTCAAACCCTAATTCATTCTCCCATTCATTATGCCCACCCTTATAGTGTGTACAAGCCCATAAGTTATAGTACATAGTACACTTAGTACTTTTAATGTACTAAGTGCACTATGTGTACTAGTGCAATATACATGTGTGATAGGGGAGTCACATACTCACATCTTATGAGTTGACTTATCCCCACAACTCTCTCTCTCTCTCCCTTCTCTCTGTGTATGTCTCCCACATGAAACTCAAACCCTAATTCATTCTCCCATTCAGGTTCCAGATCTGCTCAGTTCTGAGCAATAGCAGGCAGTGTATCTCCAGTTGCAGGCAGAGCTTTTCCAGAGCTTGGTTGGTGCAAACAGTCAGGTGGTTGCAGGGGAAAGAGTACAGACAGTCTTTGTCAAGTACAGACTGGTACGAACTGCTTCGCGAGTGCAGAACCACGAGCTGATTTGGTAAGCTCTGAACTTGTCCATCTATCTTTCTTTCCATTGGCTTATGTCTGCTGCAGAGTTGTGCTATCTGGCCCCTTGTGAGAGGAGGGGTATGGCAGATTGAAAGGGTGGACACAGAGATTGGACAGTGAATGTATGTATGTGCTGAGTTGTGGAACCATGTACATGGGATATGCCAGATGTGTGCTCAAGGCTGCCCTACTGAATAGTCTTGGCTGATCAGGGGGGAACACAGAGTGTTGCTTTTGTGGGACACAGATCTATGTGTGTATACCCAAGAGGTATTGTGGGCTGCCAGATTGGACATACAGGTGTACTCTCTTGGCTGGTCTTGTTGTACTCAGCTTTACATCTTTTTGAAATTGAATAAAGAAATACCGAAAGGGGCTCCAAGCTTTGGGGCCAACAGGTGTCGTTCTCTTTTCAGATTTGGGGCACTCTAGCTCCAATCACTTTTGTTTTCTAATTTTCAGCCTGGTATGCAGGGGAATATGTATGGTGGTATGCAGTCCGGAATGCAAGGCAATATGTTTGGGAGCATGCAACCTGGAATGCAAGCAAATATGTATAGTGGCATGCAGCCCGGTATGCATAACGGAATGTTTGGAAACATGGCTGGAATGTATGGCATGCCAGGTGTGGGTCTGGGTAATGTTGACCCTATGATGGGCATGAATGTTGGGGGCAGCAATCTTGCGAAGCCACTTCCATATGATAATCTAACGCCTATGGGTAAGGCGAAAGATTATAAGGAAGGGGGAGCTGCTGTGAAGTTTGATACATTCAATGGAGCCAAAGATAAATTAAAAGCACTTACCTTTTTATAGCAGTTTGATGCTGCTTTTTCTGGTGGAAATTACACAGAGTCCTCGAAAGTGAGGAAAGCTGCCACTTTTCTCAAAGGCAATGCTTTGCAGTGGTGGTCTACTCTTCTTCTGCAGGGCATAGCACCCACTACTTGGGGTACAATTTAAACAGGTTTTCTCTTCCGTATGGCTCACATCTACGTTTGAGGTGGATGTAATGACTGCATGGCACAAGTTGGATGCTTCAAAATGTGAAAATTTGGAAGATTATAATAAGAAGTTTTGGGAAGCTTTACTCCCAGTGACTTCTTACCGTGCAGTGCCTTTGTCTGAGCAGGTAGAGAAGTATTGTTGTGGGCTGTCCAAAGAGGTGCGTGATTATTGTATCAAGACTCGAGTAACGAACATGTCACAGATGATAGAGAATGCTATGACAGCTAATGCGTTACTCACTGGAGGTTCATCTGGGTTTAAAGGCAGTAAGAACTCGAGCAAGAAAGCTGAAAAATCTGGGCATGCTTCTCGTGATGCTAAAGGGTCTTCAGAGACGCGATACAAGAAGTTGCCAATGCCCAAGAGAACTTCTGAGGAAAGACAGGCTTTAAGAGATGCTCGAAAATGTTTTTACTGTACTGAAGAGGGACATATGTCATTTAATTGTCCCAAGAGAAAGTCCCAAAAGGACTCTGACAATAAAGGAGAGTCCAAGTCAAAGAAACCAAAACCTTCTGCAGGGTTAGTTCCTGATCTTGTTGGGGAACAGCCGAGTGGTGAAGAGACAGAGTTGTGCAGGGCATGGGGCAAAGTGAGAGATCAGAATGCCTTGATATTCTTTGACACAGGTGCTAGAGCCAACTTTATCTCACCGGAATTGGCTGGCCGATTGGGGATTCGTGTAGAGGAGATGGGGCCGTTATATGAGGCTAACATGGCTTGTCCAGGGTATGCAGAACCTGTTACTCCTATCATTGGGAAGCTCAAGCTTCATTTGCGGGGTTATGTGGACAGCGAAGAGTTTTTCATCATGCCGCTGGATGGCTGTGATGTTTTGTTGGGTATGCCATGGTGCCACAGAGTACATGCGGTGGTGGACACATACAATAGGAAGATCACTTTGACTCATAGAGGGAAAGAACATGTATTGGATGTAAAACTTAAAGGGAAATCTGTTCCTATTGTATCAGCTTCGGCAATTTCATCAGTAATGAAAAAGCATCTTTCCGCGTACTTGATTTATGTAAAGGATGCACAAGATGATGAGTCTAAGTCTAATTTGTCTATGTTAGATAAGGAGAGGACTGATTTCTTATGTGGTTTCCAAGATTGTTTTTCCGAGTCATTGCTAGGGGAACTTCCTCCGGAGAGGCCAGAAGATCATGCCATTGATCTCATTTCTGGTAGTACTCCACCAAATAGACCGCCGTACCGTGTTAGTGCAGCCCAACAAGAAGAAATTATGAGTCAGGTACAGGAGCTGTTGAATAAAGGGTTGATACAGCCTAGCTCATCACCCTTTTGCTCGCCTGTACTCTTAGTGCAAAAGAAGGATGGTTCTTGGCGCATGTGTATTGACTACAGGGCGCTGAACAAGAATACCATCAAGAATCGATTCCCCATACCGAGGATCGATGACATTTTGGACCGCTTACAGGGCTCCACAGTCTTTAGTCGCATTGACTTGAAAAGCGGGTATCATCAGATACGTATTAGACCCGAGGATGTGCATAAGACAGCATTTTGAACCACGTTTGGGTTGTATGAGTTCTTGGTTATGCCCTTTGGTTTGACAAATGCACCTGCCACATTTAACAGAATGATGGACAGGATTTTCAAGCCTCATAAAGCGTTTGTGGGCACATTCTTTGATGATATGATTGTGCATTCACAAACTGAGGAAGAGCATAGAAGGCATTTGGCCATTGTGTTTACAGAACTCAGGAACCATAGGCTGGTTATTAATGGCAAGAAGAGTGAATTTTTCTTGCAAGAGATACACTTCTTGGGGCATATTGTGTCTAAGCATGGAGTCCGTATGGATCCAGCGAAGGTGGAAGCAATTCTTAATTGGCCAGATTTGAGGACCGTGCATGATGTACGCAGCTTTTTGGGATTGTGTTCCTATTACAGGCGGTACATACGGTACTTTGCCGAAATTGCTTCGCCCCTTCATGCCTTAACAACGAAGGCAACTCCGTTTAGATGGGCTGATCGGCAAATTACAGCCTTCAAAAAGCTTAAAGAAAAGCTTACTTCGGATCCAGTATTGGTATTGCCAGACCTCCGAAAGGCTTTTGTTGTCCAGTGTGATGCATGTGGAAGTAGCATTGGGGCAGTTCTCATGCAGGAGGGACATGTGATAGCCTATGAGAGTAGAATATTACAAGATGCCGAGAAGCATTTAGAGGTTTATGAGAAAGAGATGTTGGCTGTAATTCATGCTTTTTCTACATGGAAACATTATTTGCTTGGGGCTGATTTCACTGTGCAGACAGATCATTAAACCTTGCGTTATTTCCTCACGCAAACTAAGCTTTCAGAGAAGCATATGCGTTGGACAAACTTTTTGTCTATGTTTCACTTCCAGATTGTGCATGTGGAAGGCAAAAAGAATGTTGTGGCAGATGCTTTGTCACGCAAGCCACAGGTCTCTGCAGTTTCACTTGCTTATCATCACGAGCTTGATGAAATGAAAGAGCAGTATGCCCATGATGAGGACTTTGGCAGGGTGTATGATCAGATGTCTGAGGGTCAGCGGCATGAGCACTACACTCTCGGAGATGGATTTTTATTGATGCATGGCCGACTGTGTGCTACCAGGCCATTGCGACTCAAGGTTATGATTGAAAGTCATGCTCCACCGTATGCCAGAGTCACACGGGGACGCGGGGACGGCCCTTAGGGACGCGGGACGCGGGACGCGGGGACGGGGACGGCCGGGGACGGGGGGGGACGCGCAGGGGACGCCGTGCAGAATGGGGACGCAGACAGTCGTCCCGGGGACGCGTTCCCGAAACGCGGGACGGGCAGGGGACGCAGACAGGGGCCAGAAAACGGCCAGAAACGGGCAAATTTCCAGCTATAAAAGAAGGCACACTTTAGGACTTTTCTCCACACTCAAGTTTGAAGCTTCAAGCCTCATTGCTCAAGCCTCAAGCTTCCAAAGTTCCAAGTTCCATTGTCCAAGCCTCAAGGCCCAAGTGGCAAGTTAGCCCTCTCTCTCTCTCTATACTATCTACATTGTGCCAACTTCCAAGCCATCTCTCTCTCTCTCTCTCTCTCTCTCTCTCCAAGTTCCATGATCCATCCCTCTTGAGACTTGCAAGCCTCAAGAGTCAAGCGGCAACTTGCAACTCTCTATTGCACCCTTCTTCCCTCTCTCTCACACTATCATCATTCATGGCATCTCAAGGTGAAGGCGCCGCCGCCACATCTTCCGTTGCGGGCTCTTCACGAAGGAGGCCGGCGGTGCACACATGGTCATGGTGGGATGAGGTCCACTACACTAGTCGTGGAGTGGGCGGTGGTTCAAGGGCATGGAATTGCATGATCTATTGTGATCTATCATCTATGATCTATCTAGTATCTCTATTTTGTACCCACTCTTTTTTGTAACCCTCACTGCCCATGAGGCATGTACTTATCTCTTTGTATCTATCAGACTATCAATCACATAATCAGTGTGCCATCGATGTTTTATTAGCGCATTTTGCTCAAAATGACTCTTGTTTTTTTATCTATTCGGTGTAAAATTTTGTTCAAAGTGTGTCTCTATATGTATGTCATGCATACAACTCCTAAATTGCTTTTAAAAAAGAGGTTTTTTTTTGCCGTTCCCGACCCCGTCCCCGGGACGGCACTTCCCCATCCCCGTCCCCGTCCCCCGTCCCCGTCCCCCGTCCCCATGTGACTCTGCCGTATGCAGGTCATAGAGGTATTGACGCCACGGTGAAAGCAGTGAAGACTTTCTTTTATTGGCCAACCTTGAGAAGAGATGTTGATGCTTTTGTAAGGCAATGCATCGTATGTCAGAAGGTAAAGTTTGACCGTCAAAAGACACCAAGGTTATTACAGCCTTTACCTATTCCAGATAGACCTTGGGAGAGCATTGCCATGGATTTTATATTTGATCTTCCACGGACACAAACGGGCAATGATGGCATTTGGACTATCATATGCAGGTTCAGTAAGCAGGCTCATTTCATTCCCGTGCGTAAGACGATCAAAGTGGATCATATGGTGAAGTTGTTCATGGCGAACATCTTCAAGTATCATGGCTTGCCTACGTCTATCATTAGTGACCGTGATCCACGGATGACGAGTTTGTTCTGGAGAGGGTTGTTTGACAACATGGGTACAACTCTCAAGTTTTCATCGTCATTTCATTCACAAACAGATGGTCAGTCAGAAGAGGCTAACTCTACAGTGTTGGATCTTCTCAAGTGTTATGTGTCAGAGCACAAGCAACAATGGGAAAAATATCTTCCTTTGGTGGAGTTTGCATATAACATCACTGTCCATATCTCAACGGGCAAGGCACCTTTTGAGATTGTGGAAGGAGGGAAGAAGGTACCACCCATTTTGCATACAAAGGATAAGATCTTTGAGGCTGATCAGTATGTGGAAAATATGGATGAAGCTTATCGGAGAGTTAAGTTGGCACTCCAGAAAACTCAGCAGAAGCAAAAGAAAGCCGCAGACCGTCACAGACGTGCTTTAGAGTTTGCATTGGGTGATTGGGTTCTTTTGCGATTTGAAAAGGCTAGACTCAAGAAGATGAAGGGTAAAGAGCGCTTATTCCCTAAGTTGAGCATGCGTTATTATGGGCCTTTTCAGGTATTGGAAAAGATTGGTGAGGTAGCCTATCGTTTGAAGCTACCAGATCACTGGAGGATTCACAATGCTTTTCACGTGAGTCTCCTTAGACCTTTCCGTGGGGATGTGCCTGAGGATGTATCAGATGAGGCTCAGCCGGAAGTTGAGGAACTTGATGAGGTTCTTATTCTAGAGCAGATACTGGCACATAAGGAAAGAAAGGTACGAGGTAAAGTTTCCCGTCGCTATCTTGTGAAGTTCAAGAACTATTCACCGATGGATGCGAAGTGGATGGAGGAAGGTGACTTAACAGATTCACCTCAGGTTTTGCAGCTTTATCTCGATGCCTTTGAGTTAGAGCCGACTCTTGTTGTGGCTCATTCAGGTTCAGCAGAGCATGGGTCTGGAGCATTGCCTGATGCTCAAGAGGGGGGTAGCACCTCCACTCCCTTGATACAAACAGGCTCAGATGACATCTAGAGGTCGCTTGGTGCAGTTTTTATCTCACCCGAAGTTACTGATGGCTGACAGTACATTTGTTTATGGGACTTCTATGATATATGTGTACTAGTCACATTGGATATTGTGGTTATGTATGGTTCACAGTGGTATACAACTTGGACTACTACTACGCCATTGATTTGCAGTGAATGTTGATACATGAGCATGGCTTAGAGAGATTGGGACGCTGATCTTGCCATATTGTATATTTCACTTTGGATATTTTGCTGTATCACCAGAATGCAATTGAGGACGCTTGCCATTTTTCAAGAGGGGGGTATGTCATGACCCTGTGAAAATGGAACAGCACGAGTGTAGGCATGGTGGTTGTTGAGCAAAAATATTAAATGATTCACATTTGGGGTGCCCGGACAGAGAGAATGATGTATGGACATCTCCAGGTGTGAAGGGGGGAACTAGAACATTAATATTTTAATGTTTTATGTATGGTTGCCCCTAGGCCTTAGTGGCCCCTAGGGAATTGTAATGTTTATTAAAGTTGGGGCCCTAGGACATTTTTGGAGAGTGGCCACTCCACTTTTGGAGTTGCATGCCTCTCTCACTTCTCTCTCTCTCTAGCTTTTGGGGAATCGTGTAAGCTCAAGCGTGGAGAAGGAGAAAAGAAGCTGGTCGACTGCTGGCTGTGGTTTTTGCTGCTGTTTTCTGTGCAAAGCTGGCCGTACAGTCCACGTGTGCAGGCCGTACAGTCCAGGTGGAATTTTCTCGTACAGAACTGCTGCTGTAGGTTTTGTTGCAGGTACAGGCTGCGCTAACAGTAGCTGAAGACGGGTACAGAACTGCTGCTGTAGGTTTTGCTGCTGGTACAGTTGTACGGACAGCTGTATGGACAGGGCAGGTGCTGGCGGCGCTGGAGAGGACAGGTGCTGGCGGCGCTGGACAGAACAGGTACAGGCGGCACTGAACTCAGGCTGCGCACAGGCTTATACAGGTGAAGGAACCTGCAGGTATAGCTGTACGACAGGTACAATGGTGAACTACTGACCTGTACGGACAGGTACAGTCGGTTCCAGATCTGTTCAGTTCTGAGCAATAGCAGGCAGTGTATCTCCAGTTGTTTGCAGGCAGAGCTTTTCCAGAGCTTGCCTGTTGCAAACAGTCAAGTGGTTGTAGGGGAAAGAGTACAAACAGTCTTTGTCAAGTACAGACTGGTACAAACTGCTTTGCGAGTGCAGAACCACGAGCTGATTTGGTAAGCTCTGAACTTGTCCATCTATCTTTCTTTCCATTGGCTTATGTCTGCTGCAGAGTTGTGCTATCTGGCCCCTTGTGAGAGGAGGGGTATGGCAGATTGAAAGGGTGGACACAGAGATTGGACAGTGAATGTATGTGCTGAGTTGTGGAACCATGTATGTATGTGCTGAGTTGTGGAACCATGTACATGGGATATGCCAGATGTGTGCTCAAGGCTGCCCTGCTGAATAGTCTTGGCTGATCAGAGGGGAACACAGAGTGTTGCTTTTGTGGGACACAGATCTGTGTGTGTATCCTCTGTGCTAAGAGGTATTGTGGGCTGCCAGATTGGACATACAGGTGTACTCTCCTGGCTGGTCTTGTTGTACTCAGCTTTACATCTTTTTGAAATTGAATAAAGAAATACCAAAAGGGGCGCCAAGCTTTGGGGCCAACAGGTGTCGTTCTCTTTTCAGATTTGGGGCACTCTAGCTCCAATCACTTTTGTTTTTATATCTGGACTACAAGTGGAAGGGTGACTGCTAGTCTACCGCACTTTGGTTTCTACCAGAGGCCGTTTTCAAGAAGCATGTTTGTGGTAGCTGAACTCATGCCAACGGTCCTCTGTCTCACTCGTAGCTCTTGCCTCACCTGAGTCAGCTGCGTCTCTATCCAAATGCTCCCGAGGTGGGTCTCCTATTGAAGAGAAGCCGGACTCCTCCTCTGTGCCCTCTCATCCTCCCTCAACTGGGCCAATCTCACCCGAGCCTCCTCTCTGAAGACCGTGCTGACCTCCTGTAGCCCTCTTGCCGCACTGCTCTCGCCACCTCTCCGGGCGTCCACTGTAGTCGGCTTCAGATCCACCTTCTCCTTCATGCCATCATCCTCAATCAGGCGCTCGGGAATCTGGACACTCTGGGTACCTCTCTCCTGTCCTGGGTCATCCAGCTGTAAGATCACTGGGGCATGGTCCGAGAAGGTGGTGCCCGGCAAGATCCCAACCGTCTCCCCTCTCCTACTCACCCACTCATCCACATACCATCGGTCGAGACGGGAGAGGTTGGCTCCCCCAACCCTCATGTTTGATTTAGAAAATGCTAGGCTACCAGGCACATGTGCAATCTCATCCACATGCCAAGCTTCTGACAATCTCAGGCCAAAACAAAGGCGCTCCCATGCAGCCAACTCCTCTCCCTGAATTGTAGTAGAGCTGCCGCCCTGTCTATATCCAACATCCTCTAACATATTGAAGTCTCCCCCCACGCACCAATGGGGGGTCACGGGAAGGGAGGCCTCAATCAATGTCTAGAACTCTGCTCGGCCACTAGCCGCATTCGACGCATAAACATTAAGAAAGCCCACTCTGTCCTCTCCAATGTGCAAAGTAACCCACTGTGCTCTCCCCAGCACTATGATACCTCTGTCAACAATCAGAGGGCGACGAGACTTCGCAATAGCAATACTTACACTGCCCTGGGCACAAGCTGTGCCAAAGCCTGCTGACCAAAATACATCACTCTGTCCTCTGAGCAACCATCCACACCGTCTAGTCCTGCTCTCACTAAGGTGGTGCTCCTGAAGCATAAGCACATCTATCTGTCCACCCACCAAAGCAGTTTGTAACTCCTATCTTAGTCTACCCCTGTAACGACTGTACTGGGGGCCTCCCATGACCTTCACATCCCATGAGACTGCTCTCATGGGGAAACTGAGTAAGAGGAAGGCGCCGTGTCTACGGCAATACGAGCCACCTTCGAAGGGAGCTTCGACAGGGAGTAATCTGTGTCAGCTCTCCCCCTCAAGGGAGCCCAATGATCACATAGGGCTTGGCAGAAGAATGCCCAGCCCACCTTCACCACTGCGACACATGCCATCTCGGGCAATCCATCCTCATGAACATATACATACATAGGCATAGTCCCAGGCTCCAGCATCTGTCGTCAAATGAATGCATCTCATCCTCCCCTTCTAATGGGGGAATCACCATGTATTTGGCCAGCTTCCAAAACAATGCAAGCCTATCTGCTGAAACCTCAAGGCTACCAATGTGATGGGAAAACTCAATCACCTGGTCTCTCACAAAGACCTCTGCACTCTCTGGTGTCCACTCCCCCATGGGCCCACCACATAGTGGGAAGGAGAATGCCACCGCGGAGTGAAGTGCTAGGAGAGATCTGGAAGAACTGCACACCACATGCACTCGCACCTCAGCATCGCCTGACGATGCTGGGGTTGAGCCCCTGGCATCAAATACCGGCAAGAAGTCGTGAGTCTGGTCTCCGAGGCTACTCAACCCCCGTGGAATGGTCGATATAGGGGAAGGAAGCACCTAGAGAACTGGTCTATCAACAGAGCCAAGCTCGAGGCTCCGAGCTGCCCTGCTGACTGAGAAGGTTGTCTGTGTCCGGTGAGGCTCAGGAGAAGAAGATGTCGCGGAAGAGGGCGGGAGCAGAGCATGGCAAGAGCTCAAAGTTGGGTGTGGAGAGAAGTGGACTTAAGGGAGAAGAACAACCCTTGCAGGGTGCAACCTTCGGGTATTTTTTCGGAGGTCATCGGAAGGTCGGATGAAGGCGGGTCAAGAATGTGGATTGTGCTCAAATATGTGTACAAGAAGCCTACCAACTTGGTTTTTCTGAAAGGGTCACCTATGGGCTTTTGCACAGTCTCCAAAAATGGACGCAGTGAAGGGCAAAATGGCCATGTTTTGGAGAACTTTATGTTGGGGTGGACAACTGCCATGTGGCAAAAAATCCCACATGCATGGAATTTTGCATAAAGGGAAGACTATAGAGCAAAGTTCATGGGCTCATTTAGGTTGTCTCTCAAGAGAGAGAGACACCTCAAGCTTCAAGCTTGGCTATGGCTGCTCCGTGCATGGTCTTCTTCCTCGTGCTCGCGCTGGTGGCCGCCGTCTTGCTGCTGGTGGTTATGGTGCCACCTTTTGGTGGCTGTTTCGAGGTGGTGCTCTGGCGCTGCTACTGGTGTTGTTGCCGTTCATTGCCGATCGTGGGCTGTTGTGGCCATACACTGTCGTACTGCTGCTGCTGGGCTGTTGCTGCTGTACTTCCTGGTGCCATGTTTCGAGGTACTCCGTACTCCCTCATGGGGGGTACTGCTTGATTTTTGTGTAGGTCTGTGCCCATGTGGCGTGGATGATGATGAAGATGGGGCTTCCTTGGAGGCCTCTCCCATGTAGCTATAAAAAGCAAAGATTCCAGGCATAAGGGTTGGTTCCCATAGGGACCCCTCTGCCCTCCAATTCCGAGTTCCGAAAAGAGGAAGACCAAGAAAAAGAGCATGCATACATAGGAAAAAAAGCACACCTCCACATGTAAGAAAAAAAAAAATCAAGAACACAAATAAAGCAAAAAGGCGGGAGGCTTTTTGGGAGATGCATATAAGAAAAATTTTTGGTATCCTCCAGCTAGACAGGCTCCAGGTTGGAACGCTTCGAGTGAAGGAGCCATCACAAGTGCGTTTGGACGGAGGTTGCAGAGCAGGTGTGCCTGGCTTCTTGGTACCGCTGGTGATATGCTTAGAATTGAGGTCGACAGTGGTGTATGCCCAACAGCCTTGATCGGAGTCGTCACATGCGCCTGGGAGGGGAAGTGCAGAGGTTTGGATGCCTGCTTCCTTGCCCTAGTTGCCTTCACGGGGCCGGAGGGCTGCCCGTTTTTGTTCAGTGAATTTGTATATACACATGTGCCAATTGAGTAGTGCTAGGTTGAATAGTTGATGTGCCCGCGTTCAGACAACGGTGGTGAATATGTTTCACATGAGTTTGTTGACTTCTGTGCAAGCAGGGGAATCAAGCGGGAGTTTACTGCTCCATATACCCCAGCCCAAAACGGTGTTGCTGAAAGAATGAATCGAACGATTCAGGAAAGATCCTATCAATGCTTTCACATGCTAATCTGACACAAGGATTTTAGGCCGAAGTGCTATACACAGTGGTCTATCTCAGTAATTGTTCTCCGAATGCGTCGTTGAACTTTAAAGTGCTTGAGGAGTTATGGTCAGGACATAAAGTGTCATATGACAGGCTCAGGACTTTTGGCTGTGAGGCTTATGCACATATGCCGAAGGAGCTTTGTGCTAAGCTAGATTTCAAGTCGAGAAAGTGCATATTTATTGGCTATGGATTGGATGGTCAATTTGGCTATCGTTTGTGGGCATCACTCACAAAGATCCAACCACCAAGAAATACTCGCTTCAAATGATTGAGATGATTAGATGATGTATGGTAATTGATCTAAAAATACAAAGAATATCTTTTTCTTATATACCATCTAAAATATTTTGCACTCTTGTACCTAGAGTGTGGTCTAAGATAGCTAAACTATCCTCACAAAGTTTTTTCTTGATGAGAGTCCAAGGAAATTTTGTTGCATAAATAGTATTATGTTGAAACACTACAACATTACCCAAATAGCCCAGAGCATCCAAAAAAAAATTTGTCCCACTATCCAAAAATCTTCCCGAGCTGGCAAAGAATTAGATCCAAAGGTGATGTTGAACCTATTCAGCTTATTATCGATGCTTAGCAAGATCTAAAGTAACTGATGCAATCATTTGTTAACCATCTCATAATATCGAAACATTTGTTTGCATGTTTCTTGTATTTTTTTACATCTACAGCATTTGCCATTTGCCATTGGCCATGCCCTGTTCCTTGAGTGTTGTAGCTATAGGTAGGGATCCATTCATTACTCTCCAAAGAAAAACATTAGCACTAAATCCAATTTCCAAAGACCATGTGCGTGTTAAGGAATTACACCACCATTCATTCTTTTTTATGCATACCCCATCTCATATTGCATTTGAGTGTAATTTCTATTTTGTTCTTGAGGCCCGTATAAAACACCCTCATTTCTACAATCCACCAATTCATTGCAGTGTGAGGTATAGCCCAGTCTCTAAATCTATCAGCCAAATTTTTTGTGAGAGTGACTTTCATTTTGAAGATCATTGTGCAAAGTAAATGCCATTGAGTTTTACCTAACCCAAAACGTCTCTTCGTCGTGGAAAAAAAAAGAGACAAAATCCCCTTTGGATTCAAGCATATGCGAAATGGTGTAAATGCCTCTTTTGAAGAAGTACCTGCTAGGTGAACCAAGTAAGATTGCAGAAGAGGTTTGGAAGATGAAAGACATTTTTTGTTGTAAGTGAATTCCCTATATATTTCATTCTTCCAGACCATACTAGAGCATCACAAGTGGATTTCCACAATTTGATGAGAGCCACCATAAAGCTGTTAATTCGAATATTTTCTTCATACATGTTTCTCTTCTGGCATGCATATGCATGTATGGATGAATAATACCAAGACTTCCACTTTCAATGGGATGACGTACACTATCCCACGAGACAAGAACCATGACCTTTTTATGTTGCTTATTCCATAAAAATTGAAGTAGCATGGCATTCAAAACTTGAAAATGACAATCTCGCCAATATAAAAGAGGGAGGTAGTACAAGATGTAAGGTAAAAATGGCCTAAATGATTTGCAAATGCACATGCAAGGGCCGCTTGTCTAACTTCCAGTACATGATCTTCTTTTTTACTCTTTCAAGCACAGAGTCAATAAACGTCTTGTTGGTCACGTTCACCCCAATAGGGTATCCCAAATGGAAAAATACATGTCTTTTGGGAGTCTCTTTCAAAGCACAAAGTCAATAAATGTCTTGTTGGTCATGTTCACCCCAATAGGGTATCCCAAATGACAAAATACATGTCTTTTGGGAGTCTCTTCCCATTCCAAATTAGGGAACCAAAGCTAGGTCAATGATATTGGATTTCTCTATGTTCAAGTTACGGCCAACATCAAAGGATTAGAGTGCTAGAGCTTCCATACACCTTTTGATGTTCACATTTTGGGCCTTAAGGAACATAAAGGTATCATCAACAAATCCCAATCCAAGTATAGATTTTTTCTGCAATCGAAGGCCTATGAGATGCCCGTGGATGACTTGAGATTCCAAATAGCAAAATAGGGGTTGTGTAGCCAAAGCAAAGAGTAAACGGCTTAGGGGGGATTGCTACTGTATTGGTCTCACAATGGAAATAGGATCACTAAGCATGCCATTAAGATTTATCACAAATTTGGTCTCCTCAACAAGAAAGGAAAAAGCATGAGAGATTTTGTCTCCAGACCCATGCATGACCGACTGAATAAATTCCCAACACAGTGTTGACCTAGAGGAACCCCCTCCTAAGGACAGGCCAGCTCTGTCATGAGAGGATCCTGCCACATAGGCAGTAGGTAGTAATGGATTACCATTAGGGGTATGGCCACTGTCGGAGTGGGGTGACATGTCTTCTTGATCCCCAATCACACTATTTAATAGGCATTGATACTCTAGTGAGAGTTGCTAATGTTATGCTTGTATTGTTAGCATTACAAACATTGTAGTGTTTCTGTCTAAAAGCCGAGTCTCTTGTATCTTACACTTTGTAATGAGTCAAGGAAGTAATCAAGAGAATTCTCATGGTCATCACTGTCTCTTTATGTCTGTTGTATTGTCTTTGTCTATTGTGTTATGTCCAAGGGCTAGCAGGAGGCCATCAGGGGAAGGAAATCACACAAAGGAAAATATTGTAGGCTGGTTTATGGTGGCCAAGCTTGAGCAAGGATGTGTATCATTTCACCAAGAAATGTGATATTTGCCAAAGGCTAGGGCAGCCAAATGATAAGAACAGGATGCCTATATATCCCATATTTCCATTAGGACCATTCATGAAGGTGGGGACTTGACTTTGTTGGTCCTATCAAGCCCAAGACCAGGAACACCCAATGTGAGTACATCATAGTGGCCATAGATTATTGCACAAAATGGCTAGAAGCCATGGCTCTTTGGGGAAACACAGCTGGAGAGGTGGCCAAGTTCCTATACAAGAATGTCAGGGGAGGAAGGTTCTTAGAACGCACCTTCTTCTTCTTTTCGGGCTCTGTACGGGATCTCATAAATTCAGCAACCTTCTCACTTTGTGTGAGCCGCATAAACACATCCATAACACTAGCCAAACGATTTTTAAACTGAGCATCGTCATCCTCTTTACTAGACACATCCTCTGGCTGTGTTACATCCTCATAATGCTCATCATCTGCAGCTTGTTCTCCTGCAAAAATATCCTCAGATGCATTTCTCTCAGGAGAGGTCTCTTGCTCTTCCTCTTCATGATAAAAGTACTCATCTTCTGTATCAGACATGTTGCTGAATTTTTCAGCGATGACTTTCCTCGAGTCAACCACGAGCTCACCCCCTTAAGAAAGTTGATGATTGGTCCCAGGGACGGAACCTTGAAACCGGCCTTTGGTATAAACCAAAGTGCAGTAGACTAGCAGTCACCCTTCCACTTGTAGTCCAGATATAAAAACAAAAGTGATTGGAGCTAGAGTGCCCCAAATCTGAAAAGAGAACGACACCTGTTGGCCCCAAAGCTTGGCGCCCCTTTCGGTATTTCTTTATTCAATTTCAAAAAGATGTAAAGCTGAGTACAACAAGACCAGCCAGGAGAGTACACCTGTATGTCCAATCTGGCAGCCCACAATACCTCTTAGCACAGAGGATACACACACAGATCTGTGTCCCGCAAAAGCAACACTCTGTGTTCCCCTCTGATCAGCCAAGACTATTCAGCAGGGCAGCCTTGAGCACACATCTGGCATATCCCATGTACATGGTTCCACAACTCAGCACATACAGTTGGGGTAAAGGCATTATGCCCACCCTTATAGTGTGTACAAGCCCATAAGTTATAGTACATAGTACACTTAGTACTTTTAATGTACTAAGTGCACTATGTGTACTAGTGCAATATACATGTGTGATAGGGGAGTCACACACTCTAAACTTGATGAGTTGACTTATCCCCACAACTCTCTCTCTCTCTCCCTTGTTCTCTCTGTGTATGTCTCCCACATGAAACTCTAACCCTAATTATCTCTCCCATTCAACTGGTATCAGAGCTATGGTCATTCCCTCCGCCTCTCTTCTTTTTCTCTGCCGATTGCTGCCATCGCCGCCCTATGAAGTATTGCACCGGTGAAGAACAGCATGCTTCCATCGCTGTAGACGATATCCCAGCATGCTCTGCATGTAGAAGGACACCCGACCTGCACAACAGCAGCGCTTTGATTCACAGAGTTTCAAAGGTCACTCAGAGAGTGCCGAAGCGGGGCGTCCAGAAGCGGAGAGAGGTGGCAGCTCGGGCACGGAGAAGGGCAAGTGGAGAAGAAGGCGAAGAGTCAACGTGTAACGCAGGGGTGTCAGCGCTGGGCGTTAGACGGCGTAGAGCTACCGGTCGGAGGCGGCGTCAACGAATGAACACGTGTCCCCATGAAGGCGAGCTCGTAGCGAACACACAAGGCTTTGGTCGACGGCTGGCTACGAGGAGAACCCAGGCGCAGCCACAAGGCGTCAACAGGCGGGCGGCACTCAGCTCCACGTCACCTTCTCCAAGGCGCCGTCTACTGTTGTTGCCCACGAGGAGAGCTACGCAGCCCACACGCTGCCTGCTGAGGAGAGCTACGCAGCCTAGCCATCCGTACACGCACAGCAACGAGCAGGCACATCAGCAAGAAGCGCCTGCCCCCTTTCTGCATCAGCATTAACACACGTGCAGCACCTGCCCGACTACAACAGTAGTATACAGCAGCAGCAAATTCAGCAAACCCCCCTTTCCTGCAACAAAAAATCAGAAATTACAAGGTATCTTGCTTCAATTTTTTTTTGGGACATGCAATTGAGGAGGTACAATCATCAATTGAGCAAGTACAGGTGCCAAATTGCTCAAATTTTGAGCGAAATTGGCAAAATTGGGTGACATTGGTCACAATCAGGATCAATTTGCAGAAAATTGGATGTCGAAATTTGGGGCTTTTGATGTAATTGTGCAATTAAGCATTCATACATGCTGTATGATGTGAGAAACCGCACATTCGGGCAAAATTGCAGTGCAAATCAAGGGGCTTTTGTGCCGATTGGATTGATTTGCATGCAGGCACTCGCATTTGATGCTTTGGGCAACGTGTTGATGCCTGTCAAGCACTCAATGTGCCTGTAAATCAAGGGGCTTTCATGTGTTGGATGTATATGTGGCCAGGGGGAAGCATCGTGAACACTCTGGATGCCTTCATGTGCGTCAATGTACCATGTATGATCAGAAATTGATCTCAAATCAAGGGGCTTTTCAAGATTTTATGCTTGTTGAGCTTGGCAAAGCAGCAGGCAAGACTTTTATGCCTTGAATCCTCAGAAATCAGCTTGCAGTCAAGGGGCTTTTGCCCAATTTCTGTTCGGGACTGTTGTATGCAGTGTTCGGGACTCTAAAAGTCTGATTTTCACTCATTTGGACAGCCAGGAGAGCATTTATTGCTACTGTACCTGCTGGTACAGATTTGGTACAGCTTTGTACAAGTTTTGGCATGGCTGCACATTGATTTGAGTGAGCAAAAGGTTCAATTTCAGCTGCTGTACTTGCCGGTACAGGTTTGGTACATCATTGGTGAGCACTTAGTACTGCTGTACAGTAATTTGGAAGGGGAACAGAGCACATTTAAGGTGCTGTCCTAAATCTGCAGCAACCAGATTTTGGTGATTTCATCACATAAAGTGGGAGAAAAGTTGCATTCGTGCTTCCGCAGTGGGAGATAAAGCTTGGGAGAACAACTGTGAGCACTTTGTGTGCTTTTGGTGCAGTGTTTGCACATTTTGCAAGGAGTCAGGCATTGACAGGTTGCATATTGCTATGGCAACCACAGGTGAGAGCTCTTCATTGCTTCACATCAAGAAGCTTGAAGGCTCACATAACTATGATATTTGGCAAACCCAGTGCTATAATGTGTTGCTCCAGAAGAAGCAGCACAAGCCTGTCAAAGAAAGGGGTGTAAAGCCCGCTTCTCTTACAGCTGAAGAGTGGGAAGATATGGATGAGCTAGCAAGATCCACCATCATGTTGTCTGTGTCAGACACTTTACTTTTCAGCATTCGTGTGAAGAGAAGACAGCTTGGGGAATGTGGCAGAGATTGCAAGACTTGTATGCCCAGCAAAGTGCCTCAAGCAAAGTGTATTGGTTGAAGAAACTCATAGGTCTTCAAATGAAGGAAGGGGCATCTATGGCAGCCCATCTAAATGAGTTTAATGGTATTGTCAGCCAAGTTATAAATCAAAAGTTGACAATGGACGATGAGTTCAAAGCCACCTTTCTCTTATGCACTTTGCCAGAGAGTTGGGACACATTCAAGACAGCCACTAGCAATTCAAATGCTATGCTGTCATATGCAGATGTTGAGGGTGCTCTTCTTCAAGAAGAGATGAACAGGAAAAACAACTCTGTTGGAAAGTCCAATGCAATGAATGCACGTGGGAGATCCCAGCAAAGGGGTAAAAGCCAAGAACGGGGAAGGAGCAAGTCTCGCTCCAAAAAGGACTTGGAATGCCATTATTGTGGCAAGAAGGGACACATTAAAAAGCAATGCTACAAATGGAAAAATGATCAAAAGGAAAAGGGAAAAGGCAAAGACAAAGACAAAGATGAAGCCAAAGATGTAAAGCCAAAGGGCAAAAGTGGAGTCAAGATTGAAGAAATCAATGTGTCACATGCAGTGACAGTGAGGATGAGGTTCTATTCACGTCTTCACTTGATGCCCATTCACTTCTTACAGGAGATGGTCATGGTATGCACTCATGGATCATTGATTCAGGTGCCTCCTTTCATGTCACAGGTTGCAGAGACTTGTTTGTCAGGTATACTGCTGGCAATGAAGGAGTAGTTTATTTGGGTGATAACCATGCATGCAAGATTCTTGGCAGAGGTGATGTGAGGCTTGTGTTTTCAGATGGCTCACAGCTTATGCTCCATGATGTCAGGCATGTGCCTGAGATCAAGAAGAACCTGCTTTCTACTGGATAGCTTGATGATGCTGATTATGTTACCACATTTGGTCGTGGAAAGTGGAAGATTAGTAAGGGCTCACTAGTTGTTGCCAGAGGCTCTAAGGTGGACACTCTTTACTTCATGCATGCAGGTGTTTGTCACCATGCTAATGTAAATGCAACCGAGCTGCCGGAAATTTCTCTGTGGCATAGCCGGTTGGGACACATGAGTGTCAAAGGAATGGAGCAATTGTCTCGTTTGGGTTACTTGCCTTCTCTAAAGTTTTCAAGTTTTCAGTTTTGTGAGCATTGTATATATGGCAGGCAACTCCAGTGCCCCCACAAGAAAGCTCTTGGACAGAAAGATGCTCAGTTAGAGCTTGTGCATACAGATGTATGTGAGATGCCTCAGCTTTCTTTGGGAGGGGCAAAATATTTTGTGTCTTTTATTGATGATGCCACACACAAGGTGTGGGTTTATCCTCTTCGTTTGAAGAGTGATACATTCTCAGTGTTTCAGAAGTTTGTTGCTCTTGTTGAGAATCAAACTGGCAAAACACTAAAGGCTTTGCGTTCCAACAATGATGGAGAGTATATGTCCAAACAGTTTCAGGACTTTTGTGATGCTAAAGGCATCAAGAGGGAGCTCTCTACTCCTTATGATCCTCCACAAAACGGGACAGCAGAGAGGATGAACAGGACCATTCAGGAGAAGGTCCGTTCTATGTTGTCACATGCTGCATTACCTCATGGTTTTTGGGCTGAAGCTGTTATGACAGCCGTTCACCTTATAAACAGGTCACCTAACACGAGGCTTGGTGGGAAAGTGCCAGAGGAAGTATGGACAGGGAAGCCTCCGTCATACAAGCACTTGAGAGTGTTTGGTTGCGTTGCGTACGTGCACATACGCAGGGAAATGCGCACCAAACTTGATCCTAAGTCTCACAAATGCATATTCCTAGGATATGGTGACAGAGGTGAAATGGGGTATAGACTTTGGGATCCCGTGAATAGAAAGATTATACAAAGCAATGATGTCATTTTTGATGAAACATGCATGCATAAGGAGTCTACAAGGCAACAGGAGCCTGGCAGAGTCATCTTTGATGATGATGGACATCATGGACAACAACCAAGGGCTGTAAATCAGCCATTACAGCAGCAAAACCAGCCCTTAAATGGTGCTGAAAATGGTCCAAATGGACAGCCAGAGATGGCAGAAGATATCCCTATGGATATCCCACAGTTAGAAGAGATACCGGGCATGATCTTTCAACCTTATGGCATGGAACAGGAGCCACCAATAGGTGATATGCAGGCTAGACAGCAACCTGCAAATGATGGTCATTGGGTACGGAGGTCCACTAGACCCTCCAGAGCCCCTGACAGGTTTGTTCCAGGGGTTGACTACTTGATGCTTACTGACTGTGGGGAGCCCTCATGTTACAAGGAGGCTTTACAAAGGGCAGACAAGGCTCTTTGGGAGCGTGCCATGAAGTCAGAGATGGATTCTCTGCACAAAAATGGTACATGGAAGTTGGTGCATTTGCCTGCAGGCAAGAAGGTTTTGCCATGCAAGTGGGTTTACAGGCTCAAAGTTGCACCAGATGATGCAAAGCCAAGATACAAAGCTAGGTTAGTGGCTAAGGGCTTCAAGCAGGAATATGGTGTGGACTTTGATGAGATCTTCTTTCCAGTGAAAATGACCACACTTAGAGCTGTGTTAGCTTTGGTTGCACATGATGATCTGGACTTGATTCAGATGGATGTGAAGACTGCTTTTCTTCACGGTGATCTCCATGAAGAGATATATATGCAACATCCAGAGGGTTATGCAGTTAATGGAAAGGAGAAGCTTGTATGCAAGCTGAAAAAGAGTCTTTATGGGCTCAAACAGGCACCAAGGGAATGGTATCATAAATTTGATACATTCATGAAATCCCAAAAATTCAGGAGAAGTGACATAGATCACTGCTTATACACCAAGAAAGCTTTGGATGGCAATCTATTGATCCTCATCTTGTATGTTGATGATATGTTGATTACCGGGAAATCTCGTAAAGAGATGGATGCCTTGAAAAAGAGGCTGCATCAAACCTTTGGTATGAAGGATTTGGGTGATGCAAATCACATTTTGGGTATGCAGATACTTCGGGATAGAAATCAGCATGTGTTGTATTTGTCTCAGAAGAATACATTGGCAAAGTTTTGCAGAGGTTCAATATGGATGGGGGGAAGAAGACTAGTACTCCTTTGCCTCCATATGTGAAACTCAGTGCTATGGACAGCCCACAGTCGGATAGAGACAGGGCTGATATGGCCAAGATTCCGTATGCTTCAGCTTGTGGCAGTCTCATGTATGCCATGGTTGCTACTAGGCCGGACATTGCATTTGCAGTGGGAGTGGTTTCTAGATACATGGCCAACCCTGGCAAGAAGCATTGGGAAGCAGTGAAAGGTGTCATGAGATACCTGAAGGGCACACAGGATATGTGCATATGCTTTGGCAAACAGGATGCATTAGTGCATGGTTACACGGATTCGGATTATGCCGGTCATCCAGATAACCGGAAGTCTACTACCGGTTATGTGTTTACATTCACAGGAGGTGCTGTGTCATGGATATCTAGGATGCAGAAGTGCACTGCCTTATCTACTACTACAGAGGCCGAGTATATTGCAGCCACAGAGGCTTGCAAGGAGGCATTATGGCTATCTCGGTTAGTGGTTGATTTGGGTTATACAGGGGATATTCCATTGTTGCATTGTGACAGTCAGAGTGCCATCCAGTTGGCAAAGAACCCTGTCTTTCATGCAAAGACGAAGCATGTGGATGTGAAGTATCACTTCATCACAGAGGTGATAGAGAACAAGCAAATTCAGCTTGTTAAGATTCATACGGATGACAACCCGGCTGATCTGTTGACAAAGAGTTTGCCTCCGGAGCGGTTTGCTCATTGCAGACACTTGATGGGCATTGGATGAGGCCAGTTTCAGCCTTGATATGGCCTTGTATATTATCATGTACATGCTGATTTTTCTTTTCCTTCATTTAAGGGCACTTTGCCTTTAAGTGGGAGGTTGTTGGGGGTAAAGGCATTATGCCCACCCTTATAGTGTGTACAAGCCCATAAGTTATAGTACATAGTACACTTAGTACTTTTAATGTACTAAGTGCACTATGTGTACTAGTGCAATATACATGTGTGATAGAGGAGTCACACACTCTAAACTTGATGAGTTCACTTATCCCCACAACTCTCCCTCTCTCTCCCTTGTTCTCTCTGTGTATGTCTCCCACACGAAACTCTAACCCTAATTATCTCTCCCATTCACATACATACATTCACTGTCCAATCTCTGTGTCCACCCTTTCAATCTGCCATACCCCTCCTCTCACAAGGGGCCAGATAGCACAACTCTGCAGCAGCAGACATAAGCCAATGGAAAGAAAGATAGATGGACAAGTTCAAAGCTTACCAAATCAGCTCGTGGTTCTGCACTCGTGAAGCAGTTCGTACCAGTCTGTACTTGACAAAGACTGTCTGTACTTTTTCCCCTGCAAAACCACCTGACTGTTTGCACCAACCAAGCTCTGGAAAAGCTCTGCCTACAACTGGAGATACACTGCTTGCTATTGCTCAGAACTGAACAGATCTGGAACCGACTGTACCTGTCCGTACAGGTCAGTAGTTCACCACTGTACATGTCCGTACAGTTGCAGGTTCCTTCACCTGTATAAGCCTGTGCGTAGCCTGAGTTCAGCACCGCCTGTACCTGTTCTGTCCAGCGCCGCCAGCACCTGTCCTGTCCAGCGCCGCCAGCACCTGCCCTGTCCGTACAACTGTACCAGCAGCAGATTCTGCAGCAGCAATTCTGTACCCATCTTCAGCTACTGTTAGCGCAGCCTGTACCTGCAGCAGCAGTTCTGTACGGGCAAATTCCACCTGGACTGTACGGCCTGCACACGTGGACTGTACGGCCAGCTTTGCACAGAAAACAGCAGCAAAAACCACAGCCAGTCGACCATCTTCTTTTCTCCTTCTCCATGCTTGAGCTTACACGACTCCCCAAAAGCTAGAGAGAGAGAGAAGTGAGAGAGGCATGCAACTCCAAAAGTGGAGTGGCCTCTCTCCAAAAATGTCCTAGGGCCCCAACTTTAATAAACATTAAAGTTCCCTAGGGGCCACTAAGGCCTAGGGGCAACCATACATAAAACATTAAAATATTAATGTTCTAGTTCCCCCCTTCACACCTGGAGATGTCCATACATCATTCTCTCTGTCCGGGCACCCCAAATGTGAATCATTTAATATTTTTGCTCAGCAACCACCATGCCCACACTTGTGCTGTTCCATTTTCACAGGGTCATGACACTTTTCACTGGACGAAGCTGGGGGACCGGGTGACAGCTGAGTTCTTTGAGGAGTCAGCGGCTGCATAGGCAGGTGTGAGGAGTCTCAGGCGGGCAGATGGTTTGGTAGCCACAGACCCAGCCCAGGTTAGAAAGAAAGAAAGAAAGAAAGATTTTATTAACGTCTTCCAAAAGACCGAACTCGGCCTATGAGACAAATCGGAGTATGGTATGGTCACACATGCGTCCATCGATGACTGCGCACATGCGTTGCACTCTTGAGGCCCCGCTTTCGGGGAAGGAGATCACTCGCACACTTATGGCCTTGCCTAGAGGGAGCTGCCTTGGGGAGGATGGACTGCCTGTAGCTTTCTATATTTGGTACTGGGAACTGCTTGAGCTAGGGATGAGGATGGCCTTTCAGGACAGTGGTGATATGCCAGAGAGCCTTACAGAAGGCTTGATTCACTTGATACCCAAAGAGGGGGTAGACAGACAGGAGATCAGACATTGGCGGCCGATCACCCTTCTTGGTACAACATACAAAATCGTAGCCAAAGCCATTAGTTTTGCTGAGTTGATCCATCCCACGTAGAGTGGTTTTGTTAAGGGTAGAAGTATCCTTGACAATATCTTTACATTCTGGGAGGCATCTACCTCAGCTTGCCTCCAAGGGGAGAATTTGGCTATCCTCTTACTGGACTTCGAGAAGGCCTATGACAGAGTGGATTGGGGCTTCCTTGAGGGCACTATGGCGCGCATGGGATTCTCGTAGCAGTGGATACAAGGAGTAGCATCACTCTATTCAATAGACCATAGCTAGGTGCTGATGGGCGGCGACCGGTTTATGCTTTCGCGATCAGTTCGGCAGGGCTATCCCCTGGCCATGTCTCCCGATTCGGGATGAGACACTACTGGATTCAGACTCTGCCGATGACACAACGATGTTCTTGAGGGGCTGTGAGGCCAACCTTGGGCATTTTCAATAGGCATTAGAGAGCTTTTGTCTGGCCTGGGGGGTGCATATTAATTGGCACAAATCATGCGGATTCTGGATTGGCCCTTCTCCTTTGCCAGATTGGATACCGAGTCCTAACTTCAGATGGATACCGGAGGGCATGGCAGTGAGATACCTTGGATGCCAGGTGGGACTGGACATATCTCCAGAGCAGTAGATAGCCCCCCCTTCTCCTAAGTGTCAGGAAGAAGCTTCTTCATTGGAGCACAGCTAGACTTTCACTGGTAGACCATGGTGGTGGGCCAACCAGGTTCTCCTCAAGACGATGTGGTACATCACCTCCTGTTGGGATTTCTCTAGATCATGTTTGGGTTAGGTGCAGCGCTTGATCTGGAACCTTTTATGGTCAGGGGGGGATGGCAGGCCGGCAAGGGCCAAGGTTGCATGGCCAGTGATCATTCTTCCCACCTCACGGGGAGGGCTAGGCCTCGTGGATCCTGCATGCTAGAGCAGAGCTTCGTTGGGAAAGCTCATAGTCAGAGGTTTGCTGCCAGGTGGGGAGCCTTGGAAGCAATTTTTGCTGCAGAGAGTCCATGAAAGGAACCCAATGCATGGTGCACCCTAGAGACCAGGGGTGCAGTGGATTTTCACGGATGTTCGACGGGTGGGGATGAGCCACCGCTTTGAGAATAGATTTATCGGTAGCTTGCTACGAGCTTGGGAGGAGCTCCGGCTAGCCCTCTTCTAGCGGGCACTAGAGTCCCCAGAGGAGTACGCTAGGCAGCCTATGATTTGGAGCCCGATGGTGACAATGGAGCAGGGACATATGCTTGGGGCTTGGCCACCTCTCTCTTGGGGAGTGATGGACTCTGGACCGGCCAGGAGCCCGGGAGACTGGAAGCACTTTAGATGGCTCTCCCCACAGCTTCAGGGGGAGCAGTTGGCTGGGCTGCGAGGGGCACTCTAGATGTGTACAGAGATTTACATGGCTATCCCCGAGGCCTGGACTTAGATAGACGAGACCCCTCACACCCCAATGGATGGGGGCATTCACGTGGCACGAGATTCTTATTGCAGTCGAGGGTCCTCAGAGCTCATAGGATGTATATGCTTTGAGGTGGTAGAGGGAGGCCGACTACGACAGACTACAGAGGAGACAGATATTGTGTCTCGGTGCTATTTCCAGAGAGTGCGGATTATGGGATCCCTCGGCAAAAAGTGGGTTGTCGATCTGGATCTAGCAGCGGTGGCAGAGGATCCGGCTTGGAGTCTTTGGGCATGGGAGAGTCGTCCGCTCTCTCGATTTCAGTGGGATCCTGGGGAGTGGTTATGGCGGGACCCCTTTACAACGCTGGATAGCCCTGGGACTCCTTTCTTCCAGTACACATCACACTTGGGGAGACACATTCAGACAGCGAGGATAGGTGGCACACCTGCAGAATGCACCAGAGCACTGATGTAGACAGGGCATCTCTCGAGAGTTCCTCACTGAATTCTGGGAAAGACTCTGGGACTGCCAGAGGCCTAGGCGCATCACTCTATTCATCTGGCTCCTGGCACACATAGAGACGGCAGTCGGAGTGTGGCTGGCATATGGTGGATTCTGCCCATGCTGCGGCCACGCACGAGAGATGCAGCGATACTGCATCTGGGATTTTCCAGCGGCTCAGCAGGTATGGGGATGAGTACTGCGCTTGATGGCAAGCCTTACACAGCGGACCTTCACATGGGGGGCAGTGGCTTGCTGCATAGTCAGGCCCTGCCATGGGATAAGAGACAGAGGCGGACAACACAATGATTACAATACAGGGTGGCAGGATCTTAGTGATTCCAATCCCCGACTGTAGCAACCACCCTTGGAGTAGGGATCGACCACAGTGTTGGGAGCTGATTGGTGGTGTAGCGGCTTGGTCCATCTAGAGAGCACGCTACACTTGTGCTTTCGAGGGCAAGAGGACTCCACCAGCAAAGGTTGTCCGTGCGTTTTGGTTGGAGCTTATCCACACTCTGCGGGGACAGTATGAGCAGCTGCAGGGCAGCTCCGACAGGATGCAGCGGCATAGAGCGGCCTTTCTTCGACTATGGAGATGGCCCCTTCTTCATGCAGACCAGCGGTACCATCCGTTGGCAGTACCAGCCACCTGTTTGGCTCTCCCCCCCCCCCCCGCCCCCCCATTATATGAGATTGCCTAGCTAGAGAGTGGGTGTGTTGTTTAGGACATTTATTCCCACCATTTGTATCTTGCCCTATGAGGGTAGTTTGTAGCTTGTGGGGGCGGAAACTCTTTTAACTAATAGAAGGATCTTTTCATGGGGAAAAAAAAAACTGGGAAGATTATCTTTCCATTTTAAAGTTTGCCTATAACAGTGCTAAGCATGTGGCTATAGGATTTAGCCCATTCATGCTTATGTATGGATTGCAACCTATAGCGGTGGGGTTAGCTACAGAGTGAATACAGCAAGTGACGGACTTTCTTCAAGATCATAATGAGATGATGAAAGTCGCTAAGCATAATGTTAAGCGGGCCCAAGATAGATACAACCATTATGCAGATAATGAACACAGAGTTGTCACCTTTGAAAAAGGAGACCAAGTTTTTCTCCGAGTCTCGGAGAATTCAGAAAGTTTGAAAATTGGCAAAGTGCTAAAATTGTCGCCTCAATATTGTGGGCCTTTCACAATACTTAAGCGTGTAGGTCATGTGGCCTACAAGTTAGCTCTGCCTGAACATTCTAAGCCTTAAGGTCCACCCCGTATTTCATGTTAGTCATTTAAGCAAACGACTTGGCGAGGATGACAATGGGGTGGATACAGGTGTTCTTGTTGATCTATTTGAACCTCCGGCATTGCTGCACAAGCCCGAACGTATCTTGGATTTCCAAGAAAAGCGGACACGGCACCATCTTAGGAGACAAGGTTTCTTTAAATGGAAAGATAGATCGGAGGAAGGATCAACTTGGGAAGACATTAGTACTCTTGATAAGAGGTTTCCTACTTTTGTTTTGAGGACGAAAACTGGGAGTAATGTTAGGATTTGGGTCCTGTGGTAGAGCTACGATGGACGGACTTGAATTGGGGGTGTCCAGTTATGTGAATAGACCCTTCTAAAAGCTAGGGTTATAACCAACGAAGGGGTGGTTCAGTAGGCTATTCTCGTCTTGCAAGGAAGGTCATGGCTCTCTCCTGCCGCACAAGCGTGTGAGCGATTGATTCTCTTCAAGATTACTAAAATGATTGACTATATA
>NC_141081.1:49962632-49967632 GCF_041138505.1 Cibotium barometz | reverse complement strand
TCGGATGCACAGTTCGTATATGAGGCTTTATGTGAGGACTTTGTAGACAGTCGTATCAAATGGAAGGACCCGCCTCCTTCTTTCAGTTATAAGATTAAATTGCCGACGATTGTGTCTCCTCTGCGTAGATACTCAGAAAAAGGGATTATCCTCTTCTTTCCGGGCAAAATGCCTTTTGCGCAAGAAGTAGCTCAATGGATTCAATCCATTCTAGGTGGACCCTTTGTAGATGGAGTTCACTTTGCAGCAAGGGGTTTTTATGATGTATTACTGTCTGATGGTCAATATAAGCAGCAGATGCTTGAAACTTCTCCCCTTATGTTTGGTATACAGTTGGTACATGTGTTACCTTGGTCCGCGACCAAGGACTATCAGTCCTTGATTAGGCATCGTTGTCTTGTTTGGGTCGAGGTTGTGGATTTTTCGGAATATTTGAGGGAACACTTGCCAGGTATAGCAGCCACTCTGGGCAAAGTGGTTTGTGCACCTCGTCCTATAGGAAACAAAAACAGATTTTGCATCTTGTGGGATACAGACCATGAGCAACCACCTGCAATTGCTATTGAAGTAGAAAATGTGCGTGGCATGGGTGCACGTTATTTCAAATTAAATTGGGGAGTCTTTGCAGGTGCTTGTTTCACTTGTCATAAATTTGGGCATATGGCTTCTGAATGTCCTTCTCTGCTGCATCCTCCGCCATTATCTGCTGTACCTCCCATTTCAGCGAATGTGCAGCCTACTCAAGTTAAGGAGATACTAACAAATCAAGCCACTCGAAACACTCAAAAGGAGAAAGAAAAAGGAAAAGCTAAAGTTATTCCACAAGTTGTTTCTTCTTTGGCCGTGCCTAATCAACCCAAGGATGATAAAGGAAAAGATAAAATATCTTCGGCTGAATGGAAAACTCCGAAAAAAGCTACTATGGTTCGTCGTGCTCCCATTCCTTCACGTAATTGGACTGCATCTGCCACTATTGCACAGTCTTCCACTTCTTCGACTATGCTTTCTAGAATATGGTCAGATGTCGTTCGAGGTGCTTCCTCAAGTATGGATGCCGATGTAAATCCTTTGGATATGTGTGTTGATACGAATATGCATGAGTCTCTCTTGGGCGAGGGCTCTCTCCCTGACTCAGTTGCTGTTATGCAGCATTGATTTTGGGTGGCTGTTCACTGTATATACCTTTGTACAGATTTGATGTTTGATGCTCCAATAAAATGTCTCTCATACAATATTAGAGGACTTTGTGATCCTGGTAAATTTAGGTTGTTTTGGCACTATGTACATAAAATGCAACCTCATCTGGTGTGTGTGCAAGAACACAATCAGCATACCGTAGTGGGTCAATCAGGTCACTTTGCTGGTTATGATATATTTTATGCGGGCACTCAGCATTACTCAGGAGTTTTTATGCTTGTTAAGCATGATCTGCAACCAATATTGGCCTACAATGATTCTGCTGGTAGATGGATGGTCATTCAATGTTCATTGTATGGACAAATTTATGAATTTGCAGTAGTTTATGCGCCACAAAGCTCAGCTGACAGGGCAAATATATGGTCGCAAATGTTGGCTTATCCCTGGCTCCATAATGCATTCCTTTGTGGAGATTTTAATAATGCTCCATCTCCTGAATTTAATTCCACTGGAAGAACTCATATGCTTGGAACTGAACGCAGAACATGGAATGATTTGCTCTCTTCCTGCAATATTTTGGACCTATGGCAACATGTATTCCCTCGTCTGCAAGGATTTACCTTTAATCACAATGCTTTTCCGCATATTTGGACACGTCTGGATCGCTGGTACTTGTTACATGCACATCAATACGATGATTTTGTTTGCAAGCTATGGATTGATCGCTCCATGTTACTCTCTAATCATTCTCCTTTATGGTTAGGCCTTTATTTTGATATGCCATAGGATGTTTCTATTCTTCAGAAACATAGGCTGTTGCTTTTAAACAACAGTTACCTTGTGCATGAAGGAAATGGTTTTCCAAGCCATTGAGCCTTTGCCCCTTCAAATACATGAGGATATTGAAATTGCTTGGTTTCAATTTTGTTCAGCGCATGCAGGCTGTGATCTGTGATTATGGTCGTTATTACATGGCTGACTTGCGGAATCGGATCTTGCAGGCTAAAGAAACATGTCAATCTATGGCTGATCTTGTTCAGTTTCGGGTTTTAAATACCAATGAACAAGAATCTTTAATGCAGGCTAAGCACTTCCTCATGCTAAATGATCAAAGAAAATTGCAAAAATGGTCGACACGTACGCGACATCGAGCTATCATAGATAAGGGTTGCTCTTCCAAAGATTTTTTCAAAAATCTACATGCTTCAAGACAAAAGGAATGCATCAGAAGGGTGAAAAAATCTGATGGTCAATGGACTCATTCTTTGTTGGAGCTCTCGTACATTGCTAGTCAGCATTTTGCAGCTCTTTTTGCTAAACTGCCAACAACTTCACCTGACATACTTAATGCTCGTTATGCTTTATTGCATCATGTTTGGCCCATTATTTCTCCACAGGATGCTTTGGAATTAGAATCTCCGTTCACTGATATTGAACTTAAAGATGCTTTGCGTTCAATGGGTCGATGGAAATCTCCCGGATGGGATGGATTGACAGTGGAATTTTTCCATGCGTTTTGGCCTCAGCTGGAACAATCATTGTTGTATATGATCAATGAAGCTTGGGCAAATGATGTACTACCATCTTCCTGGAAAGAAGGATTGATTAAGCTTTTTCCTAAACGGGATCTTTGTGAAGCATTTTTTGATTGGAGGCCCATTACTCTTATGCCCGTAATCTATAAGCTTCTGACTAAGATGTTGGCAAATCGTATTAAAGGATTTTTACATGATGGTTTGCATCCTGCGCAATATGGTTTTGTGCCTCGCAGGCAAATCAATGATAATTTGGCTAATGCTTATATTGCCATTGAATATGCCAAATACACCAAGCAGGATGTACTCATTTTGCATGTTGATATTGAGAAAGCTTTTGATTCCGTGCATTGGGATTATATTGCTATGACTATGAGTTATCTTGGTTTTGGTGCAAAGTGGCAAAATATTGTGTATTGGCTCTATAATGACAGTGATGCTTCTTTGATTTTGAGCTCTTCTCTATCAGATTCTTGGAAATTGGGACGTTCAGTTCGCCAGGGTTGTCCGCTTAGTTCCCTGTTGTTTGCTATTGCCACACATCCTTTTCTTTGCTACTTGGATTTTTTGCATGGCTTACAGCTTCCTGCTGGGCATACTTTCCTGGCTCAGGCTTATGCTGATGATTCTTTTTTTATGCCCAAGAATACGCAACAAGATCTTCAGAGATTAATGGAGGCTTTGGAACTTTTTGGTCTGGCTGCTGGTTTGAAAGTAAACTTCCGTAAGTCTACCTTGCTTGCGCTTAATGTACAGCAATGGCATCATGTATTGTGGCCCGGTGGAATACCTCCTAGTGGACATATCGTTCGTCATTTGGGTTACCCTTTGGGTTGGCAGATATCTTCACAAATGATTCAATGGGTTATGCTAAAATTGAATCACAAAATTGATTATTGGCAGCTTTCCACTTGGCCTCTTCATGTACGTCTCAGGATAGTGCAGGCTATTGTAATGGCTTACATACAGTTCTTTCTTCCATTGATTATGTGGAGGAAAGCTGATATAGATCAGTTTATGTCTCTGGCAATGGCAATTGTGTGGAAAACTCAACATCGTAAAAAGGGTCTTCGTCTTTTGTCAATGCCAAAAATGTGTTCTCCAAAGATACATAGTGGCTTGAACATATTGAATATTCATTTTCATGTGCTTGCTCGTAAATCCACTTTGCTATTGGAATTTGTACAACAGCGCCAGCCATGGGCTATTATGTTGGGTCATATGTGTATGTCAATGTCTTCATTTGCTTTTGGAAAGTGGACTGTTACGTATTGGAATGCAATTTTCAGCCATTTTGATGGAAAAATTGTCGGTTGCCCTCTTTCATCTAAGTTGATTTCTGCCTGGAAACTGGTTACGCAATATCTTTTTTGGAATCCCAGGCTTAATGGGCAATCCTCTTCGCTTCGCCTTGAGAGTATTCATTGGTCAAAGGCTTTTGATGTACCCTTGGCTCTACGTGAGCCTAGGAAGGCATATTTCCTGTCAAAGAAAGGAGTTTATCTTATTGATGATGTTTTGGATGCTGGTGGCCATGTGATTTCTTTTGTGGTTGCCACCAGAAGCAGATTTGGATCGTTCTGATCGTTTGGTTGATTGGAGCCTTAGAAGAGAACAACGTGCACGAGGCCCTTTATCAATGGCTAAACTTTCGGTTCGTTCAATATATCATCTCTTGTTGTCTGCCTCTTGGGTTCAAGAACATGCGAATCAGATTTGGCATCTTCATAAAAGTCAGACTTGGTGGAAACAGCGGCTTCATTCTCTTTGGAAATGCAGTCTGCCTTTGAAAAGTAGACTTTTTTTATGGAGATGCTTGATTGGAGTCTTGCCAGTCGGCCTTTTCTTGGCTAGGCGACTTTTGGCACCTTCAACTTGTCATAGTTGTGGTGCTTCTCAAGAGACAGTCTTTCATCTTTTGTGGAGTTGTCCTCTCACCAGGACTTTTTTGGATCAGATTGCTGCACGTTTGAGAGCCCGCTTCCGACAGGCACCCTTTGGGAAATACTTTTGGATCTTCGGTCTTCTCCCATCACCCCTTATTATTAGATCCTATAAAGTCTTCTTTGATTGGGCTCGTTATTGGGCTTTATGGACTACCTGGCAGTCTCGCAACAGGATAGTTTTTGCTCGGCCTCATTTGGATGCTTACTCATTCTTCCGTTCCTCTCTTCAGCAATCTTTATATGACTGTCTCTCTCTTCATGAGATTGACTCATCTCTGTATGCTCTTTTTACAGATTGTTTTTTAGATGTTTAACTATGTTCACACTGAACATAGTGAACACTCTACTAGTCTCCCTTGTAAATGGTCTTTTTAGTGGGTTT
>NC_141081.1:49955132-49957632 GCF_041138505.1 Cibotium barometz | reverse complement strand
GAGAGAGAGAGATGTAATGAGGGAGGGTGAAAAGAGAGAAAGAGAGTGAGAGATAGAGAATAAAAAGTATCTTTTAATAAAATATAAATTAAATAGAAAACATATATGGATGCAAGAAGATTCCGAAGTGAAGGAAGACCCTCCCCCCAGAAGGGGCCCCACCTTTTTCAAGAAATCAGGGGGATGAGCTCAGAAGTGAAAACCGATGTTTTGGATGCCAAGGTTTTGGTCACCAACTAAAAGACTGCCTGACTCCTGCCATGTCAAGGGGACAGGGAAGTCAAGGACCCCGAGTTCAGAGACGAACCCCTTCATACCAGTCTAATTAGGGTCCGTCTCGCCCAAGCCAGGGAAACCCCAGAAGAAATCCAGCTCAGCCATCTGCCTCTATCCAGAGTAACCTCATAACTCCCTCCCAGAATTGGGACAACCAAAGAGAAAGAGTTCCACCTCAGACTGCAAAACAGCTAGAGCAGTCACAATTTCAGATGTAGTAGAAGAGGAAAGAGGGTAGATCTTTGCTGCAATTGAAAACCAAGGACCTAACTGTTAGTTCTCAGTCATCCATACTCCAGCAGAATATCAGGGTAAGCCTTTTAAGCTTTTGATTGATTCAGGGAGTTCTCATTCATTCATTTTCCTTGGATGCTTGCATAAGCTAGTCTTAGAATAGAAATCAGGGAAACCTATGCAAGTTGAATTGGCCAGTGTGGGAAGACTCTTTTCACTCGCCACCATGAGACAAATCTTATCCAGTTCAAACTAGATGGTAACGTAACCGACTGTCAGTTTAAAGTCTTACCTCTGGGAGTTTTTGACGGGATCCTTTGGAATGGATTGGCTCCACAAAAATCAAGCTGGCATACACTGTCACAATGGAACCATTTCCTTCCATGACCTTCACGGGAAAAAAGTTCAAGGAACTGGAGTTTTCGGATCCCCAGACTGTTAATAAGTGTTTCAAAACTTGATATATAAGAATAGAGAGTCTTCTGATACCTTCTCTTACGATTGAAATCATCCGATCATCCCCAAGCTTTATCTCCTCTTACTCGTACTCTGACTTTTCTCTCTTTCCAAGGTCTATGGCAAAGTAGCCTTCTCTTGCAGGGCTATGGCATACTATTATTTCTTTAAAGGAAAAGCTATGGAGTAGTAGTCTCTTTCTAATAAAGGTCATAGCAAGCTAGATTTCTTTTCCAAGAGATTAGATAAGAATGAATGGATATATGCATCTCAAGGTCCAGCTACCTGACCAATCAAAACAAAATCACCGGGGATCTCTGATAAAATGAAAATCAGGAACCTGATGTGATTAGCAGATAGAGTTCTGCCATGGGTAGAGAAAGTCATCAGATAAAGATATCTAAAGTGACCAGAGGTGAGACTACTGATAAGCAGGAGGAAACATCTTCCAAGTTGCTGAAAGGACTTAGGAAGAAGCAACAAATTTATGTTGTCAAAATGAACCTAGTAGACTCAAAGCTTAAGGCTAAAGAACCAGAATGGTTAAGTGAATTTGATGATCTATTCCCAGCAGAACTAATTGAAATGCCTCCAATTCGAGAAGTAGATCATGTGATTGAATTGACCCCTGGAGCTCAGCCAGTAGCCCTGCGCACGTATAAAATGCTAGGTCCTGAAGCCATTGAACTCAGGGAAATATCTTAGACAGCTGTTAGAACAAGGGTTTGTAAGACCCAGTGTTTCACCTTGGGGTGCGCCAGTTCTCTTTCAGAAAAAGAAAGATGGAACGCTTAGACTCTGTGTGGGCTACAGAGGTCTAAATCAGCTGTGACAGTTAAGAATAAGTATCCTATCCCAAGAATTGATGAGCTTTTGGACAGGCTAAATGGAGCCCAGATCTTCACAACGATAGATCTCAAATCCGGGTATTACCAGATCAGGATTAATGAGCAAGATATCCCAAAGACAGCCAATCAATAATTTCCCATGCCCGAAAAGCGGGGACGATTCCACCTTTTTGAATTTTTTAAACAAATTTTTCTAACGAGATCAATTCTAAACTATCCTTCACCTGAATAAACCAGATAGAAGGAAACTATCACTGATATAATTTGATCATCTGAGTAAATTCAACGCTTTTTTCCTAATCAAGATCAGGCACAGCCGTTGATCCACTCAATTGAGAAATTTATCAGGGAATTAACTAGCTACTCGAATCCTAGCGTAATCCTAAGATTTTTCAGTTTGATTATTAAAACTCCACTGATTCCAACCTAACCCCATCCGGCCCATGGGTTAGCCACCACCCTACCACACTAGAATCGGTAAATCCAAGCAAGTACTCACCCTTCCATAATTGAAATGCCTTTCTTAGCTTTAACTTTAGAAAACAGATACGCACACACTCCTCTTTAAAAACTTTAATATAAAAATATAAGTATTTTTCATAGAATTTAATCAATATGCATCTTTCTATGCATGAATGAAAATGACACTTTTAGAATACTCTAACAATGGGAAATTCTCTTTTTGA